>NC_056739.1:246203842-246310227 GCF_019279795.1 Protopterus annectens | reverse complement strand
CTACAATTTTAATTTATTTATTAAATTCAGCTTTTATAGGTATAGAAACAAAATGCTCAAAACAACCACGGTTGTGGTGCGCTTTTGGAGAAATGGCTTTCTGTTCAGTTTCTATTATGACCTACACCACCAGTAAAGAAAGCCTTTGTGGTTATCTGGTGTGTTATCTGGATCATGGGTGGGATGGCAAGACACAGGATATTAGGAAGCAGAAGCCCAGATAATGTAAGGAAGTGGATGTCACATTTATAGGGCTAATACACAGGGATCAGCAGTTAAAACCCTATGCATACACATCTACAAAACATGTGTACAATATATGTTGGTACAGTATACAGTTAGATCTGTAGTTTCTGTAGATCAGAGTGTGTGCTATATCTTTAAGAAGCATTCCAGTCAGCAGGCACATTCATAGGTTCATATAAGTACTGAACTTGTGTGAGCAAGAGTGCCACTTTGAGTGGGCAGCCAGAGTAAGAGCATGCAAGTATGTAGTCAGTCAGTTAGTTAGACAGTTCGTTTAAGTTCAATGTTCCTGTTATTTGTCCTGATGTGTTTGTATATAATAAACTACTTAAATGAACACCCAAGCCTCATCATCATCTTATTACACACAAGATGAGCAACATAGTGTCAGAATGGGATCCAGAGTTATGGCCATGAGGCAACTGGTTAGAAATGGAGGAATATATGAGAGTAGATCATCCCTACTGCTCAAATGACTCACAAATGGGTCAGAAACAATTTCCAGGTACTAAATCTCACTTAAATGATTTCTTTCAATACAAATATAAAACAAATTACTCAGAACACTCAGAACAAATTTCTTATTAACTGAAATGTCAAAAACTGCGACATATTGATAAAAATATTCAAAATAATTATGAAAACATTTGAAATAATATCTGAATTGCATAAAATGTACAGAAAAGGGAAAACAACTACATTTTTTTCAGTTTGCTAATTTTTCTTTTTAACTAAAGCTATTTGAAATAACTGAAGTAGTGTGTGCAGTATTACAGTACAGTTATTTCACAAAGTACAGTTATTTCAAAGAATATTTTGCAAAGTACAGACTTTCAAAGAATTTATTGTGCATTTGAATATTATTACAAGTACCTGGTGCGTGTGCATATTTGTACATAATTATAGGGGCCGTGATTGCATTGTGTTTTACTAAAAATTGTGAGCATGGCAGAAGGATTTCACAGACCCCTAATACTTGTGCTTGATTTTGATAATATTGCAGAAAATTGGAGAGTTATTGAGCAGGAATATGATATTTTCATACAGGCTGCTTTTTAAGACAAAGATGCACACACAATGGCATTTATTCTGCTTAATTTAGCTGTCTTAGAAGCCATTGAAAGACAGCGTTCATTTGTGTATGCAGGGGTGACCACCATATTGTGGTATGGGCTGATACACGGGAAGACCCTGAGTGCTTATAATGTAAATTTAGAGAAATGTGTATCCCCCAAATGAACATTACAGTGGAAAGACACTTATTTTACACAAGAGATCAAAAGCCTGGTGAAACTTTTGCAGCATATGAGGCAAATTAGAAAGCTGCAACCCTACTTTTTATGTTGATGGTGTGTCTGTGCTCAGTAAAACAGTCAATGCAGTAGATTTATGGGCAAGGATGATATATTTTGTACTGTTAGGATTAATGGGAGACTTATAGATCTCAAAGTAGATACTGTCTCAAAGTGTAACATTATGTCAGTAGAAACGTTTGCTAGAGTAAAAGCTGCAGAACAGCTTGATTTGAAAAAGTGTGCCAAACTTGTTGCTTATGGTGGTGAAGAGATTCAAACTGAAGGCTTAGTAGCGCTTTCATGTTACTTTGCTAGGAACAGCTATGACTTGCAGTTTTACATAGTCAAGAGACAAGTGCAGTCATTACCAGGCCTCAGAGACAGTTTGAAAATGGGACTGTTTCATTTAACAAAGAAGTGCACCATGTAAGCTTGAATGACAACAGCTTGAATTTTACCCAAACCATTTTTCTTAGTATGCTGATATTTTTGCAGACAAACTAGGCAAACTCCCAGTTGTGTACTCAATGAAGTTAGACCCAGAGTTCAGCCCAGTTATCAGACCAGCACAGAAAGTTCCAGTAGCTATGCAGAACAGAGTCAAGGCTGAGTTAGACAAAATGGTACAGCTAGGAGTAATTTGTCCAGTTTAAGAACCAATTGAATGGGTATCATCCATGGTAGTAGCTCACAAGAAAAGCTCAGATGATATCACAAAATGTATTGATCTGAGAGATTTGAACAAAGCACTAAAACTACCTCATCATCCAATACGCACAATCAAAGCAGTTGCTGCCCTTATGCCAAATGCCACTGTGTTTTCCATCTTAGATGCAAAAAGTTCATTTTGGCAAATTTCGCTTGATAGCAAATCTTCATTGCTAACCACATTTGGTACACCATTCGGGATGTACAGATTTCTAAGAATGCTATTTGGAATAAATTCTGCCAAGGAAGTCTTTCAGTGTGTGATGGAACAACGTTTTTCTGGCTAATCATGTACTATTATAGTATACAATATTCTAGTAGGAGGCAATGATGAAGTAGAACATAATAGAAACCTCAAGAAAGTTCTGGAAAGAGCACATGAAGTGATTCTTAAGCTGAATCCTCAGACGTGCAAATTCAGGCTATGAGAAGTTACTTATGTTGGTCATTTGTTCACCAGCTCAGGCTTACAAACTGATCCTTCCAAGCAGACAGCAATTCTTGAGATACCAGCTCCAGACAAGGTCCAAGCCCTACAACGTTTTCATAGGTTCATAGGCTGGTACTAGGCTATCAGCCCTAGGGCCTGTACAAGCCTAGCCATAACAATTCCCTGGCTATTTCTTCCCACTATTTACTTCCCTGGTCCCCTGTCTAGCAGGGTGACTGACATGATCCCCGGGTTGAATTTCCTTTCTCCCATCCAGTCATCAAGATTCCTTTTGAAGAGGGCCAAGGAGGGGATCTGCTTGACATGTATGGGCAGTCTATTCCAGAGTCTGGGGAGTCTCTGGGTCAGGAACCTATCTCTCCAGCATGCTTTGTTTATTGTGATGACAAGGTTTAGATCCCTGGAGCATGTGGCTCTGAGGGACTGGGATTTCTTTAAGTGTAGAAAACACACGACCAGCCAGTAATTCACTAGTATCTTACTTCCTTTATTTCCAGCGATCTGGTACCTCGGCAATTCGGCTTCAAGGATCACAATTAATTCAGTGCAAACATCACATTTATATACATACTCATTTAAACAATTAAATCTCCTAATTGATTAATTAAACAATGAAAAAACTTTTAAAGTGACCATGAATTGATTATAAACTTTTATGATATAAATATAAATATAAAATAAATAAATAAATAAATAAATGAATTTATGAACGTGTGCTAAATATAAATAATTCATTAAATACCTAATTCTTGATTCATGCCATTAGGCTTTAAGGTATGAAACTTAAAAATCATTCTAGTTTCAAGCTCTAGTAGTTTTACTACAATATCATCTCCCCTCTGAAGGAAGGGCTTTCCCAAAATACTGAATATTAAACTATTAGAAGAACCACTGTCTTTCTCTTGAAAGTGCTTGGCAACAGGGCTAACCAAATTTTGGTTCCTTATATCTTTTAGATGCTCTAAAATCCGTACCCTTACCATTCTTTTTGTTTGTCCTATATACCACATATTGTTACATGAACAGCCCAAAATATAAACCACCCCTGTTGATTTACAACTAAAATGATGTTTAGAAGTAAAATTTACATCATTGATAACACTCAGGTTCCTAACCTTATCACAAATATTGCAAGAACCACAGGGATAGGTGCCTAACTTTGAAATTATGATATTCTCTTTCCTTTCTATTATATTATTATTTAACAATTCCTTAAGATTTTTCCCTCTTTTGTATGAAAACGTGATATGTTTAGGGAATAAATGACCAATAGATTCATCATCACTGACTAAATACCAATATTTTCTGACCAATGACACTAGTTTATCAGAAAAAGCAGTAAACTTGGTTACATAAAAAAGCTTTTCAACATCTTTATTCTGTTCCATGGTGAACTCTTCACGTCTAGATTCAGAATTTATCACATCTACTTTTTTTCCAAGTAATTTATCCCTACATGCTAATAACTGTGTTTTATTGTAACCTCTTTCACCCAACCTCAACACAACTTTGTTCAATTCATTAGCTTTTTCACTAATGTTACTAGTGTGGTCAGAAATTCTCTTGAATTCACCATGAGGTAATGCCTTCAATAGATGATCAGGATGCATGGTGGTCGCATGCAAAAACATGTTAACTGAAGTAGATTTTCTAAAAGGCCTAAATCCTATATTTTCCCCATTTACAAATAGTGAGAGATCCAAAAAATTAATCTGTGTTCTATATAACTCATAAGAAAAAAAAGATTGTGCCCATTACTATTTAATACCTCAAAAAAATTCATAAAATTCAATTACATCTTCCCTACAGATGAAAATAAGATCATCTATAAAGCGCTGGTACAATATCACATTGTTCCTGAAAAAGTCAGTGGGATAAATGAATGTTTTTTCAAAAAAACCCATATATATAACAATGTATGAGAGCACAAAAGCTGCCCCCATCGCTGTGCCTTTCACCTGCAAAAAATAACTGTTGTTAAAGAAAAAATAATTATGGGTCAAACAAAACTCTAATAAACTTACCAAAAAATTGGTTCTTGGCCCTTCACCCAACATATCAAAAATGGAATCCAGCCCCCATCTAATGTCTATGTTTGTATATAGTGATTTAACATCTATAGTTACCCAATAATAATCTTGATGCCATTTGATTTGAAATATACTATTAATGAGATCTCGAGTATTGGAAATATGAGCTACTACCCTATGTAAGTATGCTTTCAGATGAAAATCTAAAAAAGTATTTACATTGTCCAAAAAGGAACCTATCCCCGAAACTATAGGCCTGCCAGGTGGTTTTTGTAGATTTTTATGTACTTTAGGCAGAGCGTACATAATGGGTATAGCAGGTTTTTTGATATACATTCTACAAACATCTTTTATGTTCAAAAAAACCCAAACGTTCTCCCTTTTCTAACAAAAATAATAATTCATCATTGAACATCTTGGTTGGCTCATAATTCAATTTCTTGTATTCCTCGCCATTAGAAAGTAGAATATCAACCATCTCACAATAATCAAATTTGTTCATAACAACCCAATTCCCACCTTTGTCAGCACATTTAAATATAAAATTAGATTTAAACTTTTTCAACTCCTTTAAAGCTTGCCATTCATTTTTACTTAAATTATGACATCTTTTTTCCTTACAAAATATTTTGTATGCTGTTTCAATTTCCTTAAAAAGAACTTTAAAGAAAATTGAAATGGCAGGTACATTAATACTGGGTGTGAACTTATTGACATTTCTTAGATGTGGCACAGTCAATTTACCATAACCAGTGTTGTAAATATTTTCATGGCTTACTTGTGCATCATTTTCATACAAATCACACAACTCATGAAGGTCTAACCCATCATAATCATATATAGATAAATTCAAAAGGCTGTCATCTAAATCAGTGCAACAGACATTGAAATCGACACTTCCAGAAGCTGACTCATCTTCTCTTTTAAAATAAACTTTTAACAACAGCTTTCTAATGAAATCCTTGATTTCAAAATATATGTCGGCAAGAGAAGGAAAAAAAAGTCGGTATAAATTTACTACCTTTAAACAAAACATTTTTCATATCATGAGTCAATTCCAAGTTAGATAAATTAATACACATTAGAGTCTCTATATCAGCATTTACTTGGCTAAAACCAGCTTCACGTACCAGTAAATTATTTGAAGCAGTTTCTTCCCTTCCTTCCATTTCTTCCCTTGTTCAAACTGTTCGTGTGAAAGGAATCTCCTGTATTAGATGAAACTAAAGCACCATCAAGAACCTCAGCTGCGCTAACAGTCGCTGAAGTATCGGCAAAAGTTACATTTTTAGGAACATTCCTTTCCGTTGAAGACGCTGAAGATGCTGAAATGACTCGTTGTCTCTGACTTCCATTCCTGACCTTTGACCTGCTACGCACAGGTTCCCGTTGCCATGAAAACAGTATGCCAGTCTCATAATCTTTCAAATCACGTATTAGCTTGTTACACTTCCTCTGAATGATTTCTCCTTCTAGTTTACAGATTTTCTCATTCACTTTCAAAGTTTGCATCCTATAGCAGGACTCCCCCACCACCTCATCCTGCAGATGCAAAATATCCTTTTTTAACTTTTCATGAGCTCTCAAATTACGTTTGATTAGAATACAAAGCCAGCTGATAGTACAAGAAAGAGAAGCCTGTTTCTACTCATCTAAGAGATCAGACTCCTCTTCAGAAAACTGTGTGGCAGGAAGTTTGTCAATACGCAAGCCCCTTGGAGTAATGTTTAAACTTACATATTTCTCCAAGAGGCGCGTATCCAAATACAAAGCTATTTCTTTAGTCATGAGTCTTTCCAGCTGTACAAACCGCCCATCTACATCACGATCAATACCCATGTTCCAGGGATCCATAGTAGTATACTTTCTATCACGTTCATTCATAATATCAGAAAAAAGCATAGTTCCTGACAAAGCGCTCTGTTCAGAGCCTTCATTACCTTGCGACATAAGTGATATAAAAATGTAGGTAAGCTGGTGAAAAAACTGGCAAAATAATCTATTTCAAAACACCTTGCACAATCAAAAAAGTTAAGAAAACACACGACCAGCCAGTAATTCACCAGTATCTTACTTCCTTTATTTCCAGCGATCTGGTACCTCGGCAATCCGCCTTCAAGGATCACAATTAATTCAGTGCAAACATCACATTTATATACATACTCATTTAAACAATTAAATCTCCTAATTGATTAATTAAACAATGAAAAAACTTTTAAAGTGACCATGAATTGATTATAAACTTTAAGTGTAGCTCTGGGTTTGACATGGCCTTGTATGTTAAGCAGAGATCACCTCTGAACAGACGATATGCGACAGAGTATAGCTGGAGTTTTTTATGGCAGTCAGCATAGGGCATCTGATTTAGGCCTGTGATTCTTTTAGTGAGGCATTTCTGCAGCCTTTCCAGTTGTTGCAGATGTCTTGAGAGGTACATACCAAACGGGGCATTGTATTCTATAATGGGTTTAATGAGGGATAAGTACAGTGGGACAATGACCTCCTTTTATCTGGATGAAAAGCCCTTAGTGATGAGATGTGCCACATAGAAGGATTTCCTGACTGTTGTGGCTATGCAGTTATTGAAGGTGAGACCACTGTCCACCTGTGTCCCTAAATCTCTTATCACACTTTCGGTGTATAGTGTACTGCCACCTATGTGGTAATTCACGGGTACATGTTTTTTCCCAAAGGGGATAACTATATATTTCTTGGCATTGAGCTTGAGTCCATGGCTCTGGCATCAAGCATCTGTTTCTGTAAGGCCCTTTTGTAGAGTATCCACATCATTTGGGGATTCAATAATGGCTCCTAGTTTGCAGTCACCTGTGAACTTTGTTAGCCAAAGTCCCTTAGTGTTGGCCTGTACTTTAGAGAAGTAGATGCCAAACAAGAGCGGTCCCAGGACTGAACCCTGAGGTACTCCACTTGTCGCCTGTCTGGGGCTGGATTTGGAGTCAGGTACTATTACAGTGTGGGTTCTGTCAGTAAGCCAGTTGGCAACCCATCGAGTGATGTAGGGATTAATGCCCAGCTTAGTAAGTTTATCTATGATTCCAGAGTGGGGGATGGTGTCAAAGGCCAAGGCGAGGTCCAGATAGGCTGTGTGGACTGCCTTACCCTCATCCACAGCTCTGGAGACAAATTTGAAAAAGTCACTCAGGTTCAGGAGACAAGATCGGCCCTTGACGAGCCCAAACTTGGTGGGGTCCAGTGTTTGAAGGTTGCCAATATCTTTGTTTATAAGTTCCATGACAATACGTTCCATGGCCTTGCAGATCAGGCTCATCAGACTGATGGGGCAATAGTTTCTGGGATCCAAGGTGGATCCCCCCCTTGTGGAGTGGGATAACTGTAGCTGTGCGCCACTCATTGGGCATAAAGCCTGAGGTGAGGGTATGATTAAACATGACAATTAGGTGTGGTGCCAGTTCATTTTGTAGTTCATGTAGTACACAGCCCGGGATGTCATCTGGTCCCATGGATGCTGTATTCTTAGCTTTGGAGAGTGCATTTTTTACCTGTGTGGTCATTATTACCGGAATTTGGCAATCTTCCGCTATTGAGATGGGCCATTTAGGGGGTGAGAGGGGGGTGAAGCTGGCACTGAATTGATCTGCCAGGATACTGGCAATATCCTTGGGATCAGTATATTTAATGCCATTCTGTTGTAGCTCAGAGCAGGTCTGAGCATTGCCATTTAGATTCTTGACATAGTTATAGAATGCCTTGTGGTTGTCTTTGGAATCTTTGGCAATTTTATTTTCGTAACTAGCTTTGGAGGATTTTCGAAGGATCTCAGCTTCTTACTGAGGCTGGTAAGAGAATTATTTGCATCATGGGATTTTCCTCTTTTCTGTAACAGTTTCTTCCTTTTGTTGTAAAGTTTGTTTATTGCAGGGGACCACCAGATTGGCTTCCTTTTTTTGGAGGAGAGCATCTTGGTTCTATTTGGGATGGCACGATTCATGCATGAGTGGATGTGCCCGTACAGTGCCTTAGTGTAGGACTCAGCAGTCGAACTTTCAGTTCCCGTCTGCATGGGTGTCATGAAGTTTGTCACTTCTGACTTGAGTAGCATGAAGTTGGCTTTGGAGCAGTTTTTTATGGAGGTTTCCTTACTGGGGAGTGGAGGTGGGATGTGGATGTTAAGGGCGATTAACTTATGGTCCGACCTGACCAATAAGGGGGTGACCATAGGTGTGGAGCATCAATTTCCCAGGTTGGTAATTACCAGGTCTAGGGTATTGGAGCTCCTAGTGGGACTATGGATTAGTTGATCCAGGGTGTTGGAATTTATGAATTCCAAGAACCGTTGGGCAAAGGTGTTGGTACATAAGTAGTTTTCCCAGTTAATGGCAGGGTGGTTGAAATCACTCAGTATTAGGGTGTTTGGTTGTATCTTAATATTTTCCAGTATGTTTAGAAAGGTGTAGTGAGAATCTTGGGGTATGGTGGGGGATCTGTAGCAAGCTGCAATTTGGATTGCAGTCTTATCTGGTGTTAGTTGCACCTGGAGAATTTCAGACGCATTGTGTTGGGCAACTAACCTGGTGGTGTGAATATCCTTGGTGAATATGGACACTCCTCCACCTTTAGTGTTTCGATCCTGGATTGGTGGCTGAAAAGTGTGGTAAGAGTTGTAGCCTGGTATTGCAGGGGTGCTCTCTGGAGCCTTGAACCAGGTCTCAATTACTGCACAGCTATCGATGTTCTCCATTTTTAGAAGTTCCTCAAGAGTCTGCATTTTGAGGTTTAGACTTCTAGCATTGAGTAGCATTACCTTCAGATTTTGTATGCTTGTACCTGTTACGGTGGTGGTTTTGTCCTTTGAACTTTGCCTAAAAAAGGTGCTATAGGGGTGGCAAGAGCCTTAGCCAGTAACCTGAATCCCAGGGGCGACAGGTGCAGACCATCTCTGGCAAAGCATAATGGTCTGTCGATTATGTTGTCCCAGGCACACAGATACTGGATCCCCTTTGAATGACACCAGAAGCTTAGCCAATTGTTGAAGTCAATCATTTTGTCCTTTTATTGTGGTATCATTCTGGGCAAAGGCAGGAAGCTACTCAGGGCTAGGGTCTTACCCGCCTGGGCCACATGATCTGAGAGCTGTTCCATGTCTCTTTTCATGTAGTCCAGGGAGGTACATCTCAAGTCATTCACTCCAACATGGACAATGATGGAGTCATATTTGTACTTGTGGAGTGACTTGAGTGCATGTGTTATGTGGTGGATCCTGGCACCTGACAGGCAGCTGACTGTAATTTTCTCCTTGTTCAGCCTGGTGAGTGGGACATCAATGTGCCTGACTATAGAGTCACCTATGACTAAAGTGTTGGGTATGTTGTCTTGCCTTAGGGGCTTTTGTTGGGTGGCACACTGGTGTTGTGAGCTATGTGTCACTTTGGTTGTGACTGGTGTTTGTTTGCATTTCAGCTTCGGATGTCATTGTTGCTTGGGCAGGTTAATGTTAGGGGCCTCTGCATATATGTGTTTAGTGTTGCTATGTGTGTGTGTTGATGGTGTGGGTTTTGAAGGGCTATGTGTTGTTTGAGGTGTAGTGCAGGTGTTAACTTTCTCCTCTTGACTGTCTAGCACAATCTTGGCTGGAGAGAGCTTTGCTTCCAGTTTGGCTATGTAAGTGTGTCTCTCCCGGGTTGTAGTGTTGGGTGGTAGGAAGAGAGGGTTGTCTGTGTACATGAGGCAATTGCTGCATTGCCCCAGTATGCCCAGATTCATCAGGTGGACAGGAGACATCACTGGAAGCTGACCCTTGGACATGCCTGGTTTGGTGCTTTTTTTTGAAAAGTACAGGAGCTGTTTTCCCTTCCCTTAGCAAGGTACTTTGCAATTATAGGCTGTTTAGTGCCTATAATTAATTTCTCCTTATTAATAAGGAGAATTGAGTGCTTGTATCAGTTTAAGGCTTCCTAGTGCTTTCCAGCAGCTATTAGAGCAAGTGCTAGTCACAGAGATACTTAAAGGTAAGATGAAAAAAAAATGGTTTATCCTAAACACTGCAGTGTGCACTAGAGAAGTTAGATTTGAAAGTAGATAACTTAAGTTTTACCTGTCTAAAAAGTTAAGTTTTAGTGGAGAGTCACTATTTTTAAAACAGCAAGATAGATTGAAAGGGGGTGATCACTTTTGTATTCTGGTACTATGGAATATAGTAGGATATCCAATAAATTTAAATAGTTGAAGGGGAGTGATTTCACAAAATGATAATTTTGTGCTTACTCACACAAGTCAGTGAAAGCAGAGAGGAAATGAGATATATGGTCAAATTAACATAAGAGACAGGCAACTAGAAAGACAGCGGTATTTAAGAACAGAATAGTAACAGGGTGGACGGGTGAGAAAAAATTTCTGCCTGACTCAGGAGACAGAGCTGCGGTCTCTTTTGAAGTTTTAATATGCAGTTAAAAGCAGAATAC
Organism: Protopterus annectens; assembly: GCF_019279795.1. Classification (NCBI taxonomy): domain Eukaryota; kingdom Metazoa; phylum Chordata; order Ceratodontiformes; family Protopteridae; genus Protopterus; species Protopterus annectens. The sequence goes on along the minus strand of NC_056739.1, from coordinate 246,299,057 downwards.
AAGTGAAACACAAGGTAAATAAAACAATTCACATTATTAAAAATATAAAAAGGGAATAAACTAACACAAAATACAACAAATAGAAAGCAAACTAACGTTTCCTACACAAGAAAGTGTAGCAGAGTCTGGGTGAGCCTTTCTAATAAAGCTCTGAAATGTTTTAGTTTACCTCTTAAATAGAAGGTTTAGTTCCTAGCTCCATCCCCTCAGTTCACAAATGATTAAACTTAAGTGACCTCTTCTATCTTATGTATGAGTCCTTAATTGATCAGTTCTAATTTCTGCCTGACTCACAAGAGACAGAACTGTGGTCTCTTTTGAAGTTTTAATATGCAGTTAAAAGCAGACTACAAGTGAAACACAAGGTAAAGAAAATAAATCACAATATTCAAAATATAAAAAGGCAATAAACTAATACAAAATACAACAAATACAAAGCAAACTAACCTTTCCTTCACAGCAAAGTCTAGCAGAGTCTGAGTGAGCCTTTCTAATAAAGCTTCTTGGCATGATCAATTACTTAGGCAAGTTCATTCCAGACCTAAGTCAACTTTCAGCACAGCTAAGAAAGCTGACATGCAAAGATGTAATTGGTCCAGGTCAGAATATAACCAAAGAGCATTTGATGTCCTGAAACAGAAAATTGCCAGTCCACCAACTCTAAGCTGCTATGATGTTCACAAACCAGTTACTCTTTCCTATGATGCCTCAAAGTTTGGTCTAGGTGCAGTCATTCTACAAGAGGGTAGATCAGTAGGCTATGCATCAAGAAATCTTACCCAAAACGAGATACAACATGCCAAGATTGAGAAATAGCTTTTGGCAATTGTGTTTGCATGTTCGAAGTTTCATGATTATATTTATGGCTGACCTATGCAGATCGAAACTAACCACCAAACTATAGTTATTACTCTTATTCAAACTGGTTTGAAATTGACCTTACTTCCTAATCTAATGTCCAGTACTGTCATTGCTAAATTGAAGGCACACTTTTCTGTCCATGGTAGTCCACACAGAGTAATTTCTGACAATGGTGCACAGTTTACACGTCAGCAGTTCATTTTGCAGAAGCATGGGACTGTGTTCACGATATGAGTAGTCCTGAATACCTTCAGCCAAATGGCTTGGCTGAATGTGCAGGTCAAAGTGCAAAACAGCTGTTAGCAAAATCCAAAAATGACAATACAGATGTTTTTCTAAACTTGCTAAATCTCAGAAACATTTCTCATGATAAACATCTTGGTTCACCTGCCCAGAGACTTATGTTGAGATAAACCAGAACAACATTACCAATCAAGAACAATTTATTGGCTCCATGTACTAAAAACAATAAAGAAGTGAAAGCCCAACTGTTGAAAAAGCATTTGTCCCAGAAGTCCTACTATGATAAGACCAGCAAACCACTCTGTTCTTTACAAAAAGGGGAGACAGTGAGGATGCAGACATCAAAAGGTTTTGATCACATCAGATTTATGAAAATTTTGTGTCAAGAGCTGAGATAATACATTAAGGAATCACAATTAATGGAATTCAGATCAAATTGGAAGCATTTTGTTACCAGTAACTGAACCAGTGTTACAGCATCTTGCCTGTGACAAAGACTCTAATTCTCAGAGCAATTTACCTAATGTTCCTTTTCCAGAGGATATTCCTTCAGCAATCCCCGTTCCAGAGAAGAATCCTGAAGGTCCTCGAACTGAACATTTGCCAATGACTGTCCCTGTTGCTAACCCCAGTCCTAACTATTATATTACGAGGTCAGGTCATATTTCAGAACCTAGTCCCAGATACATGACAACCTGGACATGACTGTTGTTTTCTTTATTAATGCATGTATAAATTGCATGCTTATTGAAATGTCATTTGCTTATATGTGAAAGCTCAGTAAAGAGGGAGGATGTAGATCAGAGAGTGTGATATAGCTTTAAGAAGCATTCCAGTCAGTGGCATGTGCATATAAGCACTGAGCACGTGCAAGCAAGAGTGCCATTTTAAGTGAGCAGCCGGAGTGAGAGCATGCAAGTATGTAGTCAGTCAGTTAGACAGTTTAAGTTCAATGTTCCTACTATCTATCCTGATGTGTTTGTATAAAATAAACTACTTAAACAGCCAAGCCTCAGTGTCTCCTTATTACACACAAGACGAGTGACAGTTTCACTCAGTCAAGGACTGCAATGTGTTTAATCCTGAAACATATATTTAAAAAAATATAATGTTGTATACTATGAAACAATAAATACTCAACACTGTAATACCATTGAACTCTGTGTTACTATCAGCTCCAGTCCACAAGCATCCCAAACATCTTAGCAAAGACATTTCACTGTCATGAGGAATAGCTATCCCTTCTGATATCACTCATTACAGGCCTGACCTACATGAATGGCTAATAATGCTGCATTGTTGTAGCATACACTTCCAGAGTCACGAGAGTCACCAGAGCCAGATTGTGGACAAATGGGTACATATGCAGGGTGATGAATTAAGCATTTGCAAGCCATACCAATATCCCATTAATTGGCTTTCTCTCCCCATTTACCATAAACACTGTTCAAACTTCTTACTATACACATTATTTTTTTCTTTACTTTTGCAATTAATACAGAGATTTGGATTTCATTTAAAACTATTATGCCAAATTTTATAGAAAAGAAAAAAACAGTCAGTTTGTAAACAAAACACCCTCACATTGAAAACAGACTTAGCTTGGGAAAGAGCAAACATCTATTCCCTTGAAACTCACATTTAGTGAAAATGCATCTGGCAACCCATTAAGCTATAACAAACTTGCTGGGGTTCATACTCAAATACCATATAGAAAAGTAATAACTGTGTGAACAGTGCAGGATTTCAAAAGGCAAATGCTTAATGCATTTGCTAACAGCCAGGGACAGCCCACTGGACATGTTTCCCTTTTCAGGCGTAGCCCAGGAGTACTGTCTGGTGATGTATCTTGGCAGATTCAGAGAATACAGATGAAGGCACAGGGAATCAAGCCATGTATTACAGGAAACAGCTCTTTAACAGCTCATAGCCCTTAGTTATTTGAGCTGTTAGACAAACTGTTGTAGGCCAAGCACAGTATATTTCACACCTGTGTACCTACAAAAAAGAGTAAATTATTACTGGGTGGAGCCTAGATGGCTAAACTGGTAACAGCAACTTTTATGAGCTCCACAATCTAGTACCAGAATTCAGAAAAAGAATCATTTTTCTTTTTCAAAAGTAGTAAATTCTTATTAAGGAACCTTAATTCTATAAGAATACCACATTTTGTGCATTTTTATTGAAATTTTCCTGTCAAACAAACTGGAGATAACTTCTTCGATATAGAGATGAGCAACTCTAAGTCTTCACACCCTGAAACTTCACTGAAAAAAGAAATTCAATTGATGTCTGCCACACTGCTTGAACTATTTCTTAAAATGGACAGAATTACAGACAACCTTTAAAATCTAAAAGTCAACTGTCAAAAACAGACTGATGTCCTTAAAGAAATCTTTCAACAGCAACAATCAAGAATATTGGATATGGAAACTTCTCTAAGCGACATAGATGAGAGACTTAAGAAAGATGGAACTCATTGTGAATCTCTTTTACAACAGAAAACCTGGCTAATAAGTAAAATAGATGATTTAGAGAACAGGGAAAGGAGAAATAACATAAGAATTTTTGGTCTTCCAGAAAAAACAGAAGGTGAGGACATTATTTTATTTCTTAACTCTTGGCTTCCAGACATACTAGATCTAAAGGAAGGTCTATCAAATGGTATAGAAAGAGCACACAGAGCTACAGGGAAACCTATTCCTTCTTCCACCAATATGCCTCCTAGATCTATTATTGTGAAATTCTTGTCTTATATAGACAAATAACTTGTTCTCAAATCTGCCTGGAGAGGACATCCATTGTCAATTAATCAAATCAAATAATAATAATCAAAATAATCAAATTAATCAAATAAGAGTCAAATTAGATTTGACAATGACTATTCTCCAAGAGTCTTGGAATTAAGGAAGAAAACCTGGCCATTTGTGAGATTTTTGAAACAAAATAAAATTAAGGCACAATTTGCTTTCCCTGCAAGAATCAGAATATTTTATTCAAATGACATAAGAACATTCAACAATGTTGAAGAAGCTATTACTTTCACCAAAAATAACAACATAACTGTAATTCCAGAAGACATGGATTGGTCATCTTCCACCACATTAAAAAGAACCTCTGAGAAAAATAACTGGACTGATATGAGAAAGAAGAAACTGAAAACTGATTCTAGAAATTCTGGAGTCACAAATTCTCTCAAAGCATCAACTAAGACTTGATTTCATTTCTAATCATTCAAAAAGTATGTATTTTTTTTTACCATTCATTTATAAGAATGTTTCCTTACATTTTCTGATTGAACCTTACTATGATTACATCTTATATTTCATGTGTTTAGATTTCTTTAATGGTCCTTAATATAGCTACTTACTAAAAACCCATATAATAATAATAATATCTTGTTTAAGTGATACCTTTTTGAATTTTTGCTTCATTAGCGGTAATTAAACTTATGCTATATGCATTTATACTTTATACAGTTCTTAAATTTAAATGTTTTTTGATGTTTTAAAACATATATTATAATATTATACAATTTAGACTTTAGTCACTATCTTACACAGCTTTGGCATCTTAACATTGCATTATGACTGTTTACTGTAATTTTTGTTTAAAACAGCCTCGAGCTAACAAATGCTGACTCTCCTCTAAAACAGAATCTACATAATTAACATGGAAGCTCTCATGCTAAAATTTAGGAATACAAAGAATTAAATGATTTTTACACACAAATATATGTATGTTAAGTTAGTTAACATAATTTATTATGAAAATAACTCATGTACTATCTATTCCACACATTTATGCAGCATAAGTATATACACCTTTATAGTTGTTACTGTCGAGAGCTTTCATCTCATGATTACTGACTTCACTTGTCTAATCTGTTTCATTAAATAGTTTGTTTAGTTGAGGTATTTTTTCATTCATTTTATTCATTTGCTAAATATTAATGTCTTCTATGATTTAAAAACATTTCTCTGCTTATGGCAAGGTGCCTGTCTAGGTCAGTCATGTTATATAATAGTGATAGCATCATACGGATGTTCACCATCACTGTACTGTTGAGTCGTGCACTGTTTAGTTTATAGATGTATGTTTGGCTAGATTAGTATATGAATATAGAGCTACAATAGTAAACGTTATGTACAATTGCTTGACGGTGATGAATTTCATGATGTGTGTTGTTTGTGCTCGCAGCTATATCTGTTAACTGCGCAAATGATTTTATGGTGAAGGCTGAAACTCCTTGAGAGTTGGTGGTGAACAGTGCCCATTATGGGATTTGACAGGTTAGACTACTGCGTTGACGTATTTCGGGCTTGCCTGGGATGGTGAAATGTGTGAATAAAATTGCCCTTGCTAGGTGATTAGGGAACTCTCGATGTAGCTGAGGATCTGTTAGTTATGTGGTCTAGTACATTGTTGATGTTTATTTTGTGGTCTGTAGCTGTTTGATATCGGATCATTGCCCTCTACTCTTTCAGCTTGAAGGAAGAGTAAAAGAGTGAAAGTTTGTGTTGATGAGAGTCAGAAGTAAAGCTATTATAATATGTATGTCTCGCGAGCGCTTTGGACTGTTTCTCCCATAACCCCAAGCAGCTTTTACCTCATTTAAATGTCTATGGCAATGGGAAACATTGACGTAATCCTCACATGGCTAAGTAATATATTAGTGGTGAACAAGGAAGGTAATATCATAATAAATGAAACAAAACAGTTTTTCTTATAACAGTCTAACTATAGCAGATGATTAATGGGTAAATTAGTAATTTGCTTCCTATTTATTTACAGCTATGGACAAGATTAAATGCATAGTAGACAGAAAAGAACATGCAAGTGTTGATTCTTGGATATAATCTGTAAACATAACATAAGCTATTTGTTTAGTTAAATTTCTGATTCCAGATTTCTTTCTGGGTTATATATAATAAATATGACATGCTTTTAAGAATATTTACCTTCCAAGATGACAATAAATAATAAAGATATGCATGACAACTCAGTAGAAATATGAAATTCTAGAGAATATAAATTGTTATAATTCTGGAATAACCAGTTTATGCTTTCAACTTTAAACAATACTTCATATTTCTTTGATTTGGGTAAATTCATAACACTAGAACTGATTACTTGTAATCAATAATTTAAGACATTTCCTCTGCGTAATGTCCAATAGTACTAATACAGAGTTTTGATTTGGGATTGACTGAGCTGTTAACCATTATCCAAAAAGAATGCAAGTAATAATATTCATAACTTAGTGAAACAGTACATTACTAACTTTATTATGCTTGTAATTAATGAATTTTGATATTGAGGAAATTTGTGTCTGCTGATTTATACTAGTTTTTCAAATGTCCTATTGATTGTTAAAAATGAAATTCTTTTACGCAGTGAAAAAAAATGATGCTTTATATCTAGTGTATTTTGTTTTGTTATGCTTATCCACTGAGTAATTTTATAACCTAAACATGCCAGAAATGAAACTGGATAAATATTTGTATTTTAGTAAATGTGATGATTTTATTTCTAGCATGTTTCATTGGGTTTGCTGTGTGTAATTTTGATTATATGCTATATTATTTGAATATTAAAAGTTTACAAAGTTTAGTTCCCACAATATGTCCAAAACTATAGCCTCTTTATAGTATAGAGGACTTAAAAGACAAAAGGAATTTTCTTAGTGATCATTACTTACTTATACTAACATTGCTAATGGTTAGTACATTCTTTAATTTGAAATGATTAATGCAATGACAAAGTAAATAATATGGAAAATGTATGCATTTATGACTATTTATGCATCTGTTTATTTATTATTAAACTATGACTATTTTATTTGGTTACAGTAATTAACATTAAATAGGATTCATCAGTCATAATCCTTAACTTTAACAAATTTAACAAATGTGCAAATTACTATCATTACTTCTATATATGTTGTAATATATGTCAGGGTATAGAATCCCTTAACCATGACTTGTAACTCTTCAAATGAATGAATGATATGAGTTTGTGATATCTGAGTAGGAGTACATGCTAGTTAATAACAGTCAACAGTAAAACTGTAGTCAAATACATATTATTCAATGAGTTATGTTATAGTTGTTTTCTCTATAAGTAATGGCATTAATATAATATCATAAGTAACATAACCATATCCTTATAAAAGAAATATTAGGAGAGTTATAACAAACTTTGTTAATCTACAACATCTATTACTAATTGTTAATTACCTACTTTCAGAACTAAATTTAACATTCATTTATCTAGACTTTCTTTCTACTTTGAATACTTTATAACTTAGAATTAATGATTCTATTAATTGAAATCTTCCTTTGTTTTATATACTTATAATCACTTAAAATTGCATTTGCTCTCATTAGTAATTGTTTTGAATCAGCTGTTTCTCCTTCATCAGTTTCAAAATCTATTTCTTTTAAATATAATAAATTTCATTTATTTACTCCTAACAACAAAAGTGGGTATATAAACCAGTTTTGGGTCTCCAAATAACTCATACTGGAGCTCAGACATGTTATTGTCTTTAATCACTTTATGTTCGTCATGAGGGTTAATCTGTTTGAACTTGTATGTTCACTCAGATTAGGAGTACATGTCACTTCATGTTGGTTAAAGTTTTTAATAAATTCATTATTAGTATGGTTACTCTTACTTATTTGTTACTCAATATTCAAATGCTCATTTTATTGGCCTATCTCTAATAATCTTTTATATAATTTGTTAGAGAGAACTAATCTAACTATTTCACACAAATTTTCTCTAGATAAAGTTACACTCTTTACTAATCAGTTAACATCAAACATGAAAACTTTAATTAACTCACAAGAAAGCCATACTTGATGGATTAAACCTTACTGTCCTTAAATGTTAATGGATTAAACAATCCAAGGAAAAGATCCAATTTACTTAGATACTTGAAACAAAATAAAATTCAGGTTGTACTGGAGCTCAGACATGTTATTGTCTTTAATCACTTTATGTTCGTCATGAGGGTTAATCTGTTTGAACTTGTATGTTCACTCAGATTAGGAGTACATGCCACTTCATGTTGGTTAAAGTTTTTAATAAATTCATTATTAGGATGGTTACTCTTACTTATTTGTTACTCAATATTCAAATGTTCATTTTATTGGCCTATCTCTAATAATTTTTTATATAATTTGTTAGAGAGAACTAATCTAACTATTTCACACAAATTTTCTCTAGATAAAGTTATACTCTTTACTAATCAGTTAACATCAAACATGAAAACTTTAATTAACTCACAAGAAAGCCATACTTGATGGATTTAACCTTACTGTCCTTAAATGTTAATGGATTAAACAATCCAAGGAAAAGATCCAATTTACTTAGATACTTAAAACTAAATAAAATTCAGGTTGTATTTATTCAAGAATTTCATCTCAGATCAGATGATAACTTTAATTGAAATCCATTGGAATATATAAATCTATTTTGCGCGTCATATAAGAAAAAAAAAACAAGAGGAGTTCTAATACTTTGGAGGAAAATTTCATCATTCCCCAAGTTATTTATAAGCATGAAGACAAAGAAGGTCTTATATCAATTGTAATAATAAAATTTAATAATAGAATATGGACACTTGTTAACACCTATTGGTTCCCTGGTATAGGGATAGGAACTGTTAGGAAACACTTAGAATTAATTAACAAAGTTTATAAGGGTATTCTGATTCTAGGGGGAGACTTCAACTGTACTTTAGACATTTCTGAAACCTCGAATAAAAAACACTTCTGTCTTACTTCTTTAGGAAAAGACCTAAGAAATTGGTGCGAGAACCTAAAATCTAATTGACACCTACAGATATAAAGACTCCAACTCACTATCCTTTTTTCATAGAGACTATAGATTTGGCACCCAAACCAGAATTGATAAACTTTTTATATCTCAAGATTTAAGTATGAAAATAATTAATTTTTCTATAATCCCTTGCCCCTTTTTGGATCATAATTCACTTATTTTAAAACTTGAAACTGATTTTAAAAGGTTGATCTTCACAACAAGGATATTAGCATACATCACCAAACTACCACAATTTAAGCCATGGTTAGATCACGAAATTCAAAATGTTCTTGACATTAACCAGTCAAATGATATTTGTTTGACAATTCTTTGGGATACACTAAAAGCTTATTTATTTGGTAAAATACTAGCTTGGTTTAAAAATAAGACTAAAGAATGGGAATCGGAACTTCATAATATCCAAAATAAGCTTATAAATATTAATAAAGATAATTTGCAACATCCAAAAACAAAAAAGAAAACAATTACAGACTTAAATAACAAATACAATGAAATATTAATTCATAAAACCAATTTGGCATTAGAAAAACTAAAAATCAACTCACACTCAATGTTGCCCAAGCATCTACATACTCTTTCAATGAGAGTCAAAAGACAAGCCTCAGATAATAATATTACAAAAATCATCCATGAAGGAAGAAATAATAAAATGGTATCAGACATTAGTGATATTCTTGAAACCTTTAAATATCATTATTCTGATCACCAATTCAATAATTCAGCACAATTTCATCATATAGATTTAGATAAATGTTTACTTAAAATAAATAAAATTCCAGATAAACTAAAATCTGAGATCTTAAAACAAATTTCTCTTAAGGAAGTAGTTGATAAAATTAAAGAAAGCAAAAATAATAAAGCCCCCCAGGATAGATGGAATTATAATGGAACTATATAAGTTATTTCCATCCTCAGCCATCTCAATTTTTCATAAAACCTTAAATGTAATTCAAACTGATAATTTAATCCCTCCCTCTTGGAAATATTCTTTAATCACTTCTGTATTAAAAGAAAATAAAGATCCAAAACAATGTAGTTCCTATAGACCAATTTCTTTGCTAAATAATGACTATAAGATATTTGTATCCATTCTTGTAAATAGAATTAAAAAATCCTTAACACATATTATAAATACTGATCAGTCTGGTTTTATTTACAATAGACACACTTACAATAATATTCTAAGATTACTGTACCTTATCGACATTTTAAATAGGGATAGTCGAGAAGCTCTTCTAATAGCTCTTGATATTGAAAAAGCTTTCGATACGCCAAAATGGGATTATCTCTTCAAAGCTTTAGAAATCTTTGATTTTCCATCTCATTTCATTATTTTGATAAAAATCTATATAAAAATAATCTTGCATATGTAAAACTAGGCCCTTTTACTTCAGAACCCATTAAAATATTCAAAGGTACTAAGCTAGGCTGTCCTTTGTCACCCATTTTATTCGCTCTTGCAATAGAATTAATTGCTATTACAATACGTCAAAACACAAAAATTGAAGCTATAGACATTTATGATCAATTTAATTCCAAAATCTTGCTCTTTGCGGATGATATACTTTTAACTCTGAGTGTCTCACAAGAATCTCTTAAAGAGTTGGATCTACAGACTAAAAAGTTCTCTGATAGCTCAGGTTTGCGTATAAGTGAATCAAAATCTAATTATATGCATTTAAATAAAAAAAAAATTCTTTCATAACTCCAGTCCATTTAATAGGAAAACAGGTCTCTTCTATACATTACCTGGGAATTATTATAGGTGACAATATTAATAATACTCTGTCTACAAATTATAAAAAAATCCTAAATACCATAAAACTACTCACTGAAAAATGGAATAAATTATTTCTAAAGTTTGAAGATAGACTTCAATTAATAAAGATGGTATTATTACCAAAAATAAACTATATGGCTCAAGCCATACCAATGCTACCTAATAAAAAATTAATACAAGTATTTGCTATAACTGATTTAAGTATTTTTTTCTGGCTTTTTGAATATTTACTGCTTAGCGACTGCATCTTAGCCTGTTTATACAGCTCTGCATTCTATTTAAACTGTTTTTGTGTTGATTAACTGTTTTGCACTCTTAAAAAGTTATTTGTTGCTTAATTTTACCTGTAGGCTAACACACTCAAGTGTGCTAGCCACTTATAAGCATTTATAGCATTTACTGTCTGTTTTTTTTCCTTGTCTCTGTAAAAAAAAAAAAAAAAAAATCAAATCTCTTGTTTTCCCACCTTACTGAACTAGAGTAGTCCAGTTTCAGAGTTGCTGATCCCTGGGCTTTGTTTTTAGTTCCTGTTACTGATCCATTGCCTTATTAGGAAGGAGGGAAGTTTCTTTGCTTACCAGTGGGAGTGGGAAGCACTGAGCAGCCTTTTTGTCCGAATTGGTGAAGTTTCAGCCAGAAACTAGTAGTCTATTGGTCGTTTTAAGCCAATTCCTAGCTCCTTTCAGCCCCCTGCTATAAAACACGCTAAACACGCGTTTTCCAGCTTGTACCAACTCTGCACAGATCCTCATGGTGGCCTGCAGAGTGATCCAAGCAGCAGAGAGCTAAAGAGTGACTTTCTACCAGATATAAGTATTTTTTGTGGCTTTCCCACTGTTATTAAGCTAGCGACTGCATTTCGCCTGTTTTACTGCTACTTTAAGTGATTTCTGCATTTTACACTGTTTATTGCACTTTAAGTTACTAATTGTTGCAAATTGTTTCTGTAGGCTACACACTAAAGTGCGCTAGCCGATTTACAGCATTTATAACATTTACTGTCTGTTTTTTCCTTATCTCTGTAATAAAACAAAAAGATCTCTTGTTTTCCCACTTTACTGAACTAGAGTAGTCCAGTTTCAGAGTTGCTGATCCCTGGGTTTTGTTTTTAGTTCCTGTTACTGATCCATTGCCTTATTAGGAAGGAGGGAAGTTTCTTTGCTTACCAGTGGGAGTGGGAAGCACTGAGCGGCCTTTTTGTCCGATTTGGTGAAGTTTCAGCCAGAAACTAGTAGTCCATTGGTCGTTTTGGGCCAATTCCTAGCTCCCTTCAGCCCCCTGCTATAAAACACGCTAAACTGTACTGCTGATCTAACCAGCATATCCTATAACTGAAAAGTTCATCTCTACTTGATTCCCAAGTAGACTATTCTCTATCTGTAAAGCCTAGCACTTACTCCTACAGTACTTGCACCTTGATAAAGCACTCTTATTATAGATAGTACCCCACCAGCCTAAAACCCACTTCCCCCGGAGTCCTTTGAAAGTTCTTTATCTACTACTTCTAGTATGTCGAGGGATCAGTTGCTAGTGTCCTCTCCAGCTCAACTGGTGAACCTGGGAATATTGAGGCAATGTTACAATTGCCTCATGTACACAGACAATCCTCTCCTTCTCCCACAAAACACAAATACATGCGAGAGATGCAACTATAGGGCCAAACTGGAGGCTGAGCTCTCTCAACATAGGACTGGCAAGACCAGACAGGAGGAGAAGGTAACCACACACAATACATACCCAGTCACACATGGTACCATCACAACTTCAAATCATACACATACTCACACAAAGACATACTGGAGGCTCTGATCAAAATTTACCAAAACAGCAGAGGCCACCAAAGCAGACACCCAAACAACTACCACCTCACGACCCAACACATGCAACACATAGACCACACAGTCAGAGTGTCAAACAGTCACAGCCCTTAAGGCCAAACAAAATGCCAGACACACTTGTCATTGGTGATTCCATAGTCAGACACACTGACGTCCCGCTCACCAGACTGAGTAAGGAGAAGGTCACAGTAAGCTGCCTGTCAGGCGCTAGAATCCGCCACATAACGCAAGCACTCAGGTCTCTCAACAGCAGGTACAAGTACGACTCAGTCATTGTCCACGCTGGCGTCAACGACCTGAGACATACCTCCTTGGACTACATGAAAAGGGACGTCGAGGAGCTCTCTGATTATGTAGCCCAGGCAGGTATGACCCTGACCTTGAGCAGTATCCTACCTTCACCTAGAATGATGCCACAATACAGTGATAAGATGATCAGCTTTAATAATTGGCTTAAATTCTGGTGTCATTCAAAGGGGATCCAATGTCTGTCTGCCTGGGATGACATGCTGGACAAGCCACGCTGCTTCAAGGGACGGCTTGCACCTGTCACCCTGGGCTTCTGGATATTGGCAAAGGCTCTTGCCACCCCATAGTGCCTTTTTAGGCAAGGCTCAAATTCTAAACCTACCACCCTAGAACACCAAAAGGAAAAAACTAAGGGTAATGCTGCTCAATGCCAGAAGTCTCAATCTCAAGATGCACGCACTCGAGGCCCTTCTCAATATGGAGAACATCGATGTCTGTGCTGTGACAGAAACCTGGTTCAAGGCTCCTGAGAGCACCCCAGCACTAACAGGTTTCACCTCATATCATGCGTTCCGGCCCCAAAATCCGGACAACACCAAGAAAGGAGGGTGTCCATATTCATAAAGGACACCCACACCTCAAGGTTGGTGGCAATGCACGATGCATCGGAGACCATCCAGGTGCAATTAACCATAGGCAAGACTGCTCTGCAATTTGTAGCATGTTACAGGCCACCCTCTCAAACTCAGGAACCTCACACGGCCTTCCTGAAAACATTGGAGGGGATAAATGTATCTCCAAACACCATCATACTAGGTGACTTCAACTACCCTAATATAGACTGGGAACACTACTCAAGCCCGAACACTCTAACCCAAAGATTCCTGGAGTTCATAAACTGAAATGCCATGGAACAACTAGTCACCATCCCCACAAGAGGTGAAAACATACTTGATCTCATCATCACGAACATGGGATCAAAATGTTCAACACCGGAAGTATACCCCTCACTGGTGAGTTCAGATCATAAACTAATCTCGCTGGAGGTCCTCATCCGCCCCCAGCTGAAACAAAAAAGACCACAGTGAAAAACTTCTCAAAAGCCGATTTCACACTTCTAAAAACTAGTGTGGTCTCCTTTAAGGCCCCTGAGCCAGTGGTAAACATTACTCAAACCGCTGATTCACTTACAAATGCCTTCTACCAGCACCTACAGGACTGCATGGATCAGGCAATCCCAAACAAAACTAAGACTCTCTGTACCAAAGGCAAGCGTCCAGTCTGGTGGACCCCAGCCATAAACAAGCTCTACAACAAAAGGAGGAAGCTACTACAAGATAGAGCAAAATCCTTGAAAGGTAAGACACCTTTGATCATTATAAGTAAAAACTAAGAGCTCTCATAAAATCATCAAAGGCAAATTTTGAGAGAAAAATCGCCAAGGACTCTAAAGACAATCATAAGGCCTTCTTTAGCTATGTTAGAAACCTAGGAGGAAACTCCCAGATATGCTCAGAATTAGTTCAAAATGATGTGAAAATTACTGAACCTACACACATTGCTAACATACTGGCTGACAGGTTCAGTGCAAACTCCCCAAAAGGAGAGATATCTATTCCAGAGGATTGTAGCCCCAAACATCTCCAACGCCCAGGTGAGAACTGCCCTCACTAAGGCAAAAACACAGCATCCATGGGACGGATGGTGTCCCCGGCTGTGTGCTTCATGAACTCAATGAGGAATTAAACCCACAGTTAGGACAGCTGTTTAATCTTAGCCTCACCTCAGGATACGCCCAAGGAGTGGCGCGACTGTGGTCCCACTTCATAAGGGCGGTGCCTCCACAGACCCTGGAAATTACCGCCCATTAGCTTGACAAGCCTTACCTGCAAAGCCATGGAGAGGATCATAATGGAACTCATAAATAAAGACATAGGGAACTTGCAGACTTTGGATCCAACCCAGTTTGGCTTTGTCAAAGGCAGATCCTGCCTCTTAAACTTGGTTGACTTTTTCGAGACAGTCACCAAGGCCATTGATGAGGAAAGGCAGTCCATACAGCCTACCTCGACCTGGCAAAGGCCTTCGACATAATACCCCACTCAGGTATCATCGAAAAACTCATCAGCTTGAATGTAAACCCATACATCACAAGATGGGTTGCAAACTGGCTAAGCGACAGAACCCACAGGGTCAGAGTTGCTGGAGCCATGTCAGACTCAAAGCCTGTCACAAGTGGTGTCCCACAGGGCTCAGTCCTGGGTCCACTCTTGTTCGGCATCTACTTTTCTGAAGTACAAGCAAACACAGGAGGGTTATGGCTGACAAAGTTTGCAGATGACTGCAAACTGGGCTCCATAGTCGAAAACACATCTGACACAGATATCCTCCAGAAGGGCCTCACAGAAATGGATAACTGGTGCCAGAGCCATGGCCTGAAGTTAAACGCCAAAAATGCATAGTCATACCCTTCGGGAAAAACAAGGTTAGCCTAGCTACCATATAGGTGACAATCCACTGAGCACAGAAAAAGTCATCAGGGATCTGGGGACCCAAGTTGACAGTAGTCTTCGTTTGACACTCATGTTGCTAAAGTAGTTAGGAAAACCTTCTATATCGCCCACCTGATCATGAAGGATTCACATCTAGATCAAGGGAAGTCATCGTCCCCTGTACTCATCACTCATTAGACCTATGATTGAGTACAATGCCCGTTCGGAATGTATCTGACCAGACACCTGATGCAGCTTGAAAGGCCCCAAAAGTTCCTCACCAAAAGGATAAAGGGTCTCAAAATATGTCTTATGCTGCCCGACTGAAAGAACTCCAGCTTTATTCAGTCTCATACCGCTTGCTCAGAGGTGACCTGTGCCTGACATATAAGGCCATGTCAAACCCAGATTTGATGAATATGCTTCACCTCAAAAATCTAGATCCTCAGAACCACAAGGGCGGGAGACTTAAACCTTGACACGGTTATAAATAGAACGTGCTGGAGGGACAGATTCATCACCCAGAGACTCCCTATGCTGTGGAACAAAATCCGGTACATGTGAGGCAGAGCACCTCGCTGGCCTTGTTCAAGAGGAATCTTGACCAATGGATGGGAGATCGCAGATATACCCCAGGGATTACTTCAGTGTCACTGCTTGACAGAGGCACAGAAAAATGATAGGCATAGTTTTTATTCAAACTAAAGGGGTGGCGAAAGCCACATAACTATGGGCTAGGCTTATAAATGCCCTTGGGCAGATAGCCTAGTATGAACCTATGAACCTATGAACCTATGAACCTATAAATCAAATTCTTTTAAATTTTCTCTGGTTCCCTAAATGAAACAGGATAGCCTACACTCATCATATTAGACCCTGGGAAATGGGAGGAATTCATTTTCCAGACTTAGAGACATATATCAAGCCTTCTATCTTCAAAATAGTTTTCAATTGGATAGACCCAAAAATTTCATCAGCTTGGAAATCCCTTCATATTTCTATTTTTTTAAATGAGAATAAACTTACAAAAAATACCCTCTCAAATGATCAAATAAATAAATTTTGGAAAATATTATGTCTTAATTTACAATTTAATGCTTCGAAACCCACCAACTCAGTCTTCATAAACTACATTAATAACTCATTTAGATCCTTCATAAACTCAAACTTAGACATTAAATTATGGTGGGAACTCTTAATTCCTTTCAAAATAACTAAAACTCTTCCCAACAAATTGCATGAAAACATTATAAATAGCTAGGAACTAAAAAAAAATTACCTGCTGGCAAGATTGTATTAGGAACTTATCATTCTTAAACATATAACAAATAATAAACACCTTTGATATTCCAAATTCAAATTGGCTTGTACTTCAAAACATTTTATTTCATGTTCAAGAGTTATACAGAATAATCAATAATTCCTCCTTTAGTTCTGAACCAAAATTAATTTTCATTATCCAAGAAATTATCTATAATAATCATAATTGGTCTAATTTAACATCAATGCTCTATAAAAACTTAATAATCTACAAAGTTAATCCAAAACAAAATTTCTGGAACTTTATCCCTAAATGTCATCAGATTAACCTTTCCTCTGAAAGCAAAATTAATTTATTATATTCTATTAAATTAACCTCCAATTTACAAGCTTGTAAGATTTTTTTTCATGGAAATTCTTACACACAGCATTTTCTACCCCCAATAGGATAGCTAAAATGGACTCTTCTAAACAATCGATATGTTGGAGATGTTCTCAGAATTGTAATGCTGATTGGATTCATATATTTTTTGAGTGTATTAAAATTAAAAAATTCTGGGAGGAGATTGGTAATTTCCTCCAAGCTATTTTTCAGATTCCTTTATACTAACTAAATCCATGATCTTTCTGAATGTAACTGAAACAAATGTTATGAGGAAAAATAAATTGTATCTACTATTTATTGCTAGAAAATGTATTACAAGAAAATGGAAAACTCCATCTGAACCCAACTTTCAAGAATTTATGACTCTACTAGAAGAAACAATACATCTGGAAATAAAGGTAAAAGAAACAAGAATCTTCCCTAATAAATGGATCAACAATCCTTGGAAGAAGTTTTTTTTCTCTCATCGAGACTTTAAAGATCTCCATATCTTCTTAGTACTTGGAAAAAATACACCAATATTTTTGCAATGTGTAACTAACTCTCTCTAACCAAAGATATTCTTATTTTTTCATATAGGCCATATTTACATATTGTATATAGTTCGCCATTTGTTTCATTTATATTCTAGTAGAAATTATATTTTGTCTTTTTGAAAATCAATAAATTATTTGAAAAAAAAGAGTAAATTAAAATGTAGTCATTTAAAATATTAGCATTAAACTCAGGAGTTCATACTGTCCAATTTATTTGCAGGCACTGCTAACATTAAGAAAACCAAGGATCATATCCAAAGAGCATAACCCATGTAATGATGTCCCTGTTTATTACATTCAGTTTCCTTCCTTTACATCATAACTACTTGGGTATATAGGTACTAGTTATTAGGCTAGCAATCCAGAGGTTCCATTGAGGAGCCTAGCCCAAATTTCTACTTGCCCCAGAGCACTGTCTGGTTGAGTGACTTGCTCAAGGATAGGGCGTACATATAAGGCAAATCAGGGATGTTGGTCTTGACATCAGAATGGTAAATATTGAAGAGAAGATTTGTCACTGGGACCAATCCCTGAAGGACACCACTAGACATTATCCTGTTCTACAAGACTGTGACTACAACATTGATAGATTGGATTCTGTCAGTAAGCTAATTTGCCATCCAATGGTATTTGACAGAATTATTTGAAGTTAAATCAGGTTTTAATCTTACAGTGAATAATACTGAATGGTGGTCAGATTTGAGCACTGATGGGGTAACTATAGGTGTATAGCATACTGGGGTTACATTGGTGCAGACTAGAGCAAATATTTTTAAGCCACTAGCTAGGACATGGATTAGTTGGTCTAAGGAGCTAAATTTATAAAAATCTAGTCAGCATAACAGCGTTGCCTAGTTTGATAAAAGATTTATGATTTTTTTTCCTTCAAATGTAATGACAACTCATTTAGTATATCTTCACCCCAAAATGTTTCAAACAATGTACACACATGCAGACACTGCACTGTGTTGTTGGGCAAGTTATTGTAGCCTGGTGAGTGGATATGGCTGGTGATACCATACAGCTAGTTAGCCAACACAGTACGATGCTTGGGAGCATTTTACAGTACAATGGGATTGATAAGGGTTACTTAAGGCATTGTTAAGGGACATACATGCAATCTAGTTGAGACACTAAGGGACATACATGCTATCTAGTTGAGACACACCAAGGGCTTCAACAATATCCTGTTTATGTGAACTTTTTTTTTGTTTGTTTTGTTTTGTTAGCTTGAGTAAAATTCAGTTACTGGCTAAGAAGTACACTGCTTGGATGCCAGGAAAAAAGAAACGTAGAGAGCCTGAAATAAAATAAACAAGAAAAGGTGAAGAGCAGTGACACATCCAGGAATTCATAGAAGGAGAAGGGGTCACAGTCTGGAAAGTAGACTAATGGAGTGCATGGAAATAGACTAATGGGTGAGAGGTGATAAGGAGGGCCAGCCATAAGTGAAATGGCATCCAAGATGAAGGATTCCATGACCTTTCTGCTGTCCACTGCTCCCTCTCAGCACACTCATCCCCTGGCTTCACAGTTCCCACTTCCCCCTTACTGATATCAACACAAAATCTAAATTATTTTTTTCTACTTTTTCTTACAATTGTAGTTGTCTTTAGGTATTTTTCTGCATAACTTCAGTACACCATAACTGGCGAAGACTTCACTGCAAAAACTGTAAATGAAATTACTGAGTTATCCTCAGGTCCCCCAAAACCATGAGATGCTAGATGCTCTGAGGTTCATTTTAGAGTATTTTACCAACCTTTTGATCTGATGATGACCTGAGCACAAGCCATGAGAAAGATTTTTACACATATATACTTAAAATGTAATATCATTATTAAAACTGGACCTGTAGTGTGAGTTATGGATAAGGTTTTCTTATTGATCTGGTTAATTCAACATATAGTAATCTAAAATAATATTTGATTTTAGTTCACTGGACCACCAAATCTATTTATCTGATATCTGACACACTTTTATGTAATTCACTTAGTTTGTTCTTCACACAGTTACTAGGATCATTCTTTAGCTCTTTGATCTGATTTGAGTTTATTTTTAAAAGCCCTTATGTTTTTTTTACTGCTGCCCCTGAATGTGTTTTGTGATGTTGCATTTTTATGATGTTTCTGTCAATAAAGAATTTTGTCAGGAAAAAAAAGCTATGAGTAAGGAAAGAAACAAGTTATGTATGGCACAATAACAGTTCACAATAAAGTCAGAAGACAAATGTTTGCGAGGATGCAAATTCATATTTTGAAAGGGTCCAGGAGACTCTAGAGAATAGTCCTAGTAAAGCCTGATCTAGACCTAGAGAAGGAATGAGGCTTGTAATGCCTTTTAAACGTATGGATAGAGGACCAAGTTGCTGCTTCTAGAATGGTTCTAGAATCCAGCACTTAAAAATAAATAAATAAATGAAGCCAAGTTTTATGGTGAGTGTGATGCCCACCACTGCTACCAATATGTGATGACCACCCATATGTGTCACCATGCTGGGACAGTAATCAAGGATCCTGAATCCTCACCACTGACACTGGAGAGGTACGTGAACTTGGAATACAAATGGATACACTCAGTATTTCCAGATGAAGACCTCTGCATCAAGTACAGTTTCCCTTAGGAGCACAGGGAACATACTCAGCCTGGGGTCTGGATGTCTCTTTATCTGATTCCCTCCAGGTCCCCAATAAGAGTTCCCACTGGTACAGCTGTAGGGATAGCTCCTCAGCTGACTGTCCAAGCCAAATCCTCCAGCACCCTCTCTGTAAACCCACTGCTTTGTGTCTGTGCCCCAAGTAGCTAACACACACACTGTAAGATTTAATTTTCACACACACACCTGAAAAGGCTAGCTTAGATTACACACTCTACCAAATTTGCCCAGACTATAAAGTAGTTATCATTGCCACCAGTCAGTTACTATAAGGCTCTTAAAAGGGTATCCAGTTACACTGTGTAATATTAATACTAATACAAATAGTAGTAGTTCGCCAACAAATCTAGGCCTTCTGGAGTGGCTCACACAGTGTCACCAAATAAATATAAGTACTCTCAAAGGGTAGATACTTTCTACAAGGATCAGCCACAATAAAAGTTTTAAATATATTTAATAATAAGTAATACAAGTACATGAAAATACTGACTATATATTCACTGTAAACCACAGAGTTCAGATCCCAGGTAATATTTAAAAGAACAATGATGGACAGACCCATTCAAACAAAGAAAAACAATATCTAAACTAAGCTTCACTATATTCCTGACTGAATCTAAAATAATTACTGTTCCCTTGTTAAGTTACTTACTACCTCAAGGCAAGATGCTATGGTTGAGGGTCTTTCTAATCAGTCTTCCCAAACAGAATACTCAGTACCCTGAGATTTTTCTTTTTAATATCTAAAATATAATTTACAAGAGGGCTGGCAGAATGACCTCATCTGGTCACTTGACTCTAGGTTCTCAAAGTATTTCTCTTTGAAGTTGAGGAAGGGATTTAGCACAGATGGCCACAATACACATCCAAATGTTTACGGCAGTGCCTGGGGCTCCCCTCTTTTCAGGGACCTAATGGACAAAGGCTCTTCCCCAGACCCAGCATCTCTGGTCCTATTTAGCACTGCGGTCAGCCTTTTAATAGTCTAACAGCTCATTTACATTTCCTTTATCTTTCTTAAAGCTAACCTCTGCTGTGCCAGTATCCTCTATTAAAACATATACATTTAATTCAGCTACAATAATACATGTACATTTGCTTTCATTTCAGCAGGGTACGCTTTTGATACATTTCAAAACAGGCAAAGCTCACAAATATGTTTTCAGCACAAACATCTGTATAAATTCAGTTTGATATACAAATGACATACAGTTCTAATATATTTGTAACACAAGCATATTGTATAAATCAGTTTGATATTCAAAGGACATATCATTCTTTAAAAAACTCCAGCTGGCTATGCTGGCACTTGCCCATATCAACACAGCAAGTATAATAAAAGGTAATAGCTTTAGACAACCAATTGGAAATAGTCTGTATTGATACTGGTTGTCCCTTCATCTTACCTTCACAATAAAAGAACAGAACAAGCAAATGCTACCTGAGCTAAGGGGAGGTGGGAAATGAGTTTACAGCTTGAAGCATGTAGCACCAAGAATGAGGGAACATTATAAAATGTCTGGCTTGTGTTATGATGAATTCATTGTTTTCTTGCAGTATTTTCTCTACCACATATTTCAGTAAAGACAATTTAGGGGGACAATGTTGATTTTTCTGAACCTGATCACCCTAATATTCTGAGTTCTTCTTCAAATTTTATCTCTAGCCATGCTCATGGCTGTTTACACTAAGCGGAAAAAAATTTAGCTCATCATAGTTTGAAATTGGAAAATATGCTAACAAAGTGGAAAACAGTCATGAGAGAATTTCTAATTTTGGTGGTATATTTTCCCGTTTTAATAAACCATAATATAGAAGCCTTTTTTTGATGCCTGGTTTGTACCACGAGTCACAAAAGATGTGCCAAGTTCTACATCCTTCACTGCTCTGCTTACACTAAAATGCTCCTTGAACTAGTCATATGGAAAATGCTCTATATAGTGGGACATCATGCAGTTTACATTATCTGCCTGCTGAGCACACTACAGTAAAGTATACAGGCATACGAGCATGATAAAAATTGCTGTAACTAATGCTTCCTGGCAAGTGCACCGAGACCTTGATTGTTAAGTAATGCAGTCAATTTCTTCTTCTAAGTAGTTGGTTACTTTTTTACAAAACTGTAGAATAACGTGTGTTCTACCTTTAAGAAGCATTTCCAAGGTCTGAACTTGCATATAAATAGCAAGCAAGAGCTAGCTTCAGTGCCATTTTGAGAGTACAACCAGAGAGTGAACATCTATGTGTATGATAGCTAGTTTATATATAAGTTAAAGTTACTTAGCCTCCTCGATGGTGTGTTTGTACATAATAAAGTTGTTTAAACAAGAACCCATAATGTTTGTCTACTTCATCCTGACCAGATGAGCGACATGGTGACAGAAGCGGGATTCCAGCAACAGATTTTCAGAGCCATGAGGTGCAGAGTTATCGGTGAAGGCAAACTAAGAGAACCGAGAGCAAAAAAAAAAAAAAAAAAAGGCTAGAAATGAGCAAAATGTAATGAAAACTTGCATAAAAGATGTATTTATTTAAAAAGATAAAATAGAGCATTACAAGGGCACAAAACACATTATTAAGCAAACAGAGAGCATGGAAACATTTACTGCGCAAATGAGAAGCATAAAAAACTCATTAATCAAATGAAATGTTTGAAATTGAGTTATTTGATAAAATGAGCATTAGAAAAGTATAAAAGGGGTCAAAAACTACCTTAGAATTGAGCATGTTTAAAGTAAAACAAGCATGTTTAGACTTAAAACAAGCAAAAGAGAGTATAATGAGCATGAAAAGAGATTAAATGTGCAAAACAAATATAATAAAAAGGGCAAAAAAGGGCACATTACGCATAAATAAAGCAAGGCAACTGCATGTGTTTTGGTGAATTACTGTGTTTTGACATAATGTACTATTTCGCATTGATTGAAGCCATTCAAGGCATAACTAGAATTATTCAAAGTATCTCAAAGTGTGAAAAATTGCTTACAGTGTGTGTTTATTACTGTGCATTTATTCCAAAGTGTCTGTTGTGTGCAAAGTGCAACTATTTCATGACGTGCAGTCAAATACAGTCATTTTGAAAAGTTTCTTGTGTGTGAGTGTGTCTATTCACAGAGTGCTGCCATTACAGAGTGTTTCTTGCACTGTACAGTTATTTAGCAAAATGCAGCCATTTTGAGGAAATTTCAGTGTGCTGTGTACTGTTTATTCACAAAGTGCAGTTACTTCGAATGTTTCTCACTCTGAGCTTTTTTTTTGCACAGTTTATTTGCACAGTGCAGTTATTTGAAGTGTTTCTTAAAATGATGATGTGACTTTTACAGTAAAGTGATTTCAAGAGTATTACAGTGCCCGGGAAACTTATTTCGCAAAGTTCAGTTATACAGAGGCTTGTTGTGCTATTGGGCATAGTTACAAGTACTGGCATGAATTTCAGGCATATGTACAAGTGTGTGTGTTCATGCATATTTGAAAAAGTCTTCACTGAGATATATTAATATGGAAGAAGGATTTCGAAAACCACTACCACTTGTATTTGATCAGAATATTTCAGAGAATTGGAGAATATTTGAGCAAGAGTACAATATATTTATACAAGAAGCTCATTCTGATAAAAGTGCATGCACCAGGGCATTCATGATAAAAATTGCTGTAACTAATACTAATTTAGAGAAATGTGAAATCCCCAGACCAATGCTACATTAGAAAGGCATTTGTTTTACACAAGAGATCAAAAGCATGGGGAAACATTTTCAGCTTATATCACTGACCTGAGAAACAAAGCTAAAACATGTACGTTTGGTGGTTTAAAGGATGAGTTAATAAAGGAAAGGCTCATGTGTGGTATCAGTGACTTGATGCTGAGCAAAGCTATTGAGATTTGTCAAATCCATGAAGTTACAGAAAGGCACACAATTATGCTTGTGAATGATAAGGGCATGGTTTCAGCAGGCTCCTGATAAAATGTAGACAGCATGCAACATGTGACTAGCAAAAGCAGGCCTAAGCACATGGCAGCTGCAGCCCCTGTGTTGTGTTTCCTGGGAGGTTTTGGAATCTTCCAGCAAGTTCCAAGACCAGTTCAGTTAAGGGAGCATGCTCAATACAATACAAGGGTGAGTCATTAAAACACAAGTCAAGCTTTATTGTTAACTGTCGCATTTGTGGTGACAACCATGAGTCTAAAAGGGAAGAATGCATAGCATTTGGTCAGCAATGCTACAAATGTAAGAAATGGAATAATTTTCAAAGATTTTGTAAATCAAGTAAGCCTCACACAGTTGCAAAGAAGGGTCATTCAAAAAAAGCAAGTTGATCAAAAAGACCTGCAACAAACTGTTTTCCATGTAGATTGTGTTTTAGTAATTGGTGAAATAATTGATGCAGTAGATTTTTTGGCAAAGAATGAAGAATTTTGTACTGTCCAGATCAATGGTAAATCCAATGAGCTTAAACTGGACACTGGTTCAAAGTGTAATGTTATGTCAGCAGATACTTTTGCTAAGGTGAGAGCTGATGAACAATTAAATGTGACCAGTTGTGCGAAACCTGTTGCTTATGGAGGTGAAGAGATTCAAACCAAAGGCTCAGTAGGCTCATGGTATGTGGCAAACAACTTTTATAGCCTATTATTTTATGTAGTCCAAAGACCTGTGCAGTCATTATTAGGTCTCAGAGACAGTTTGAGAATGAATCTGCTTTCTTTTATGAAAGAAGTTCATCGTATAAGCACATGTTCCAGTACAATTTTTTTTCAGGATACCCTTGTGCCATAATAGTAGATGATTTATTGGTCAGAGGCAATGGTGAAACAGAGCATGGCAGAAATCTTAAAAGAGTTCTAGACAGGGCACACAAAGTGAACTTAAAACTCAATCCTCTGAAATGCAAATTCAGCCTGAAGTTACATATGTAGGTCATTTATTTACTAGCATTGGCTTGAGACCAGACCCGTCCAAGCAATAAGTAAATATTGTGGGAAGAAATAGCCAGGGGATTGTTATGGCTAGGTTTGTATAGGCCCTAGGGCTGATAGCCTAGTACCAGTCTATGAACTTATGAACCTATAAGCCACTCTAGAGATGCCAGCACCAGATAATGTACAAGCTCTGCAACGTTTTCTTGGTATGGTCAACTATTTAGGCAAGTTCATACCAGACTTTGGTGAGTTGACAATGCCTTTGAGAGAGCTCACAGGTAAAAATGTTACCTGGTCATAGCTAGAACAGCACCAGAAAGCATTTCAAGATCTTAAGCAGAAAATTTTCACCCGCCCCAACATTAAGATACTATGATGTCGACAAACCAGTAACTCTTTCCTCCGATGCTTCAAAATTTGGTTTAGGTACAGTTATTATTCAAGAGGCAGGCCTACCGGCATCTAGAACACTTACCCAAACTGAAATGCCATATGCTCAAATTGAAAAAGAACTTTTGGCAATAGTGTGTGCATGTTACAAGTTTCATGGTTACATCTATGGTTGAGATATTTAGGTTGAAACTGATCATCAACCTCTAGTTACTATTTTAAAGAAGCCTATGCATTCTCCTTCAGGAAGACTACAAAGAATGATGCTCAAATTGCAAAGGTCCAACTTCAGAAGGGTCTACACAAAAGACAGACTTTTTTATCTGGCTGATACCTTATTCAGATCACCCAGAAATACAATGGAACAGTTTGATACAGAGAATTTTGACTTTGATGTCATGGAAGTGCATAATTTTTCTATCACGAGACTTGATGAGTTCAGAGATCATACAGAGACTGATCCAGTATTGCAAAAGCACAATCATTTCATCAATGTTGGATGGCTGTCAAAGCAATCTTGTGTACCGCCTGCAGTGCAACCTTATTTTCCTTACAGAGATGAGATGTTGGAAGATGGTATTATTTTCAAAGGTCCTAAAATTGTTGTTCCTACTTCCTCACAACATGAATATATACAGATTTTGCATCATGGCCACTCAGGTACTGATTCTACCAAAAGGAGGGTGAGAGGACTATTATTTTGGCCTTCTCTAACAAAAGACATTGATAAAGTACTTTCTTCTTGTTCAGTATGCAGTAGTACTAAACCGCATTTGCAAAACATGATGCTTCATCTAAGTCAAATTCCTGAACTACCTTGGTCAAAAGTAGCCACTGACATATTCGAGTGGAGCAATCAGCATTACTTAGTGTTGGTAGACTCCTATTTGAACTGGTTTGAGATTGATTTGCTACCTAGCTTAATGATGACTACTGTTATAACTAAGCTGAAATGTCATTTCTCAGTCCATGATAGTCCACAGAAGCTTATCTCTGACAATGGTACCCAATTTACCAGTCAATTGCTTCAGAAATTTGCAAAAGAGTGGGACTTTGTACATGCTACTAGTAGTCCAGAATACGCACAATCAAATGGTCTAGCTAAACATGCAGTACAGAGTGCAAAACAACTGTTAGAGAAATCAAAACGTAACTATACTGATGTCTTTTTGAATTTACTCAGTCTTATAAACATACCCCATGAAAATATACTTGTCTCACCTACTCAGAGACTTCTATCTAGGCAAACCAGTAAAACCTTTCCTATCAGTTCCATTTTGTCAGTGCTGAAAGCTAAAACAACAGAGCAATCAAAGCCCAACTATTCAGAAAGCATTCTTTACAGAAGTCCAGTTATGATAAATTGAGCAGATTTCTTCATCCGTTCAAAGAAGGAGAGGCAGTGAGGATAAAAACGGCAAAAGGCTTCAACCGGATTGGTCAAGTGACAGGTATATTTCCTCGAGCTGAGATCCTACTTTGTGGAATCTGAGGGTGTGGAATACAGGAGAAATCGCAGACATCATCTTCCTGTATCAGAACCGATATCGCAACATTGTACCTGTGATACAGACTCTAGATCACAGAGCAATCCGGACAACATCCCTGTTGAAGTGCATGTCTCATCTCCTACTTCTGTTTCTGATGATGTCCCAGATGTAATCAAAGTTGAACATTCAGCAGAGACAGTCCCATTTGCTAGACGAGTCCTAATTTTTATGTCACACAATTTGGTCGCATTTCCAGAACTAGTGAGAAATACACAGCAACCGGGACATAATTGTTTATATGTATTTAGTTATTTATAATTGCATGTCAGTCAAAGTCACCAGTAATGCATGACTCATTTTCTCAAAGAGAGAGAATGTAGAACAGTATGTGTGTTGTAACTTTAAGAAGCATTTCTATGGACAGCACGTGCATATAAATAGCAAGTGCGTGCAAGCTTCAGTGCCATTTTGAGAGTGCAGCCAGAGTGTGAACATGTATGAGCATGATAGTTTGTTTATAAGTTTATTTAAGTTAAAGTTAATAAGCCTCAATCCTGGTGTGTTTGTACATAATAAAGCTGCTTGAACAGAACCCATGACTGTTGGTCTGTTTTATCTTAACCAGATGAGCGACAGACTTATTTGGAAATCAGCTGTATGGTCTTCAACATTGTGGCTTTGGCATTATGAGCTTAGGTGAACTGCAGTTACCCAGAGAGATAGTAAACCACGGAACCCAACTATCTACTTTACTTATATCTGGATGTATCATAGTAGACTGCAAAGGGCATATTATGCATTACTGACCAGAGTCTTAGGCTAATGAGGTAGCCTCATTGGCTCAGAGTGGTGCAAATGCAAATCCAGTATGTGGTCAGTTTCTTCATGTTGTCTTTTATTGACTTCTTTTGAACCTGATGACCTGTTTTCCCCAGACGTCTCTTGTATTCTTCCACCCAGACCAGAAAAGGTTCACTGACAATGTCATAATGTAAACTAAATTACTATACATCTCTGTTATCCAAGCAAAATCCTGAAACTGGTCTATAACATTTGCCAAATGTGTTATAGACTGTGGAAAAGTAGGAAAATATTGCCTACATGCAAAGTTGTAGAAACAATTTTCCTACTTGATGAGTCCAATCCTTATTTCACCATATACCCTGATTAAGGTCGAAAGTTCAAAATAACTGTAAATGAAATATGGTGGGTGGGGGGCAGAGAGTAACCCTACCATATTCTGTCAACCTAGTGAAATGCCAGCACTCAAAATGCTGAATGCTGAGACACGAAAAAAACAAACAAAAAAAAAAACAAAAAAAAAAAACTTGAAAATCAAGGAGAAGAGAAAATCTTGAACTTTGCTCTTCTTCTTTAAACTTCTGATTTATATGTAGTAACTCTGACATCACCATACTTCAGCTAAAAGGGAATATTCTGGGAAATGCCTATCTTGGATTTGGTATATGCAAGTTCACTTTTTTAGCCATTCACTCTGTGAGTTTCAGGACTTGATCTAATGGGTCCTAAGGTTACAAATAGTTACCCATATTCCACTTCTCACTGTTAGAAAAGATGGGTCATTTTAACAAGAATGTAGAAGCTACTGTAGAGTAAATGAAGAACTTTTAAAAAACTATCAGGAGACTCCAGTCTTAACAGCACTAATGATAGGTAGGCCTTATTCAGCTTTATCAAAGGCCTTCCAGGTCTATACATAAAGCATAATGTGTCAGAGAAGCATCTTTTGTTACATAAATGTAAGAGACAATCCATATTATGCTATTTTAGCCTTGTTTCTGCATTATAAATTTTGTCAGTGAAGCTGCAATAATAAAAGGGAAAATTGCAGCTGAGCTTTGACCCCCAAATATGTGTGCCTGTCTTACAGTTTACATTCACCTCTGTAACTAGTACAATTATATTGCTATGTTTTTGTCAAAGCAAGTCTTCAGCAACACTACTACTGCTGCTGACAGCTTCCAAACTGAGTAAGGGAGCCATTTTCTTTATGGATATGAAAGTTGCAAATGGATTGCTTCAGCTTTAGAGACTGAACAGGGTCAAAGATTTCTCAGGTCTATGTAGCACCATTGTCTGAGATAACTCCTGTTTAGACAAGGTACATCTTTAATTTTTTCCTGAGAAGACAACAGACTGAGGGCTTATACTATGTTTGCCACACTAGAGGACCAAACTCTAATATATTAGCAGTCAGTTCCATGACTCATGGTAAATATTTGTCAAAAAACTATAAAATGCATGGAGTTAATTAACTTCCCCAGTAACTAAACATCTAACATTTAAACATTTAACAACCATGATGTACCTGCATTTCCGTAGTACAAACATTCATGAGAAACACAAACATTGTTTAACTCAGACATGGAATGATATGAGGTCAAATAAAGAGTAAAACTGCTTCAGGTCAGAATTGCTGCAGATCCCATTTCTACCATTTGCAGATCCTCAAAAAATCTGTTGTGATTCTTTGCAAGTGGGTTCAGTTTACAGAGAATATAACTGAGGAAGGTTACACACACATCATGCAATGAAAGTCCCAAGTAATACATCATTTTCTCATTCCAAAATCTTTAAAGTGTGTCTGTCAGCAGATGTCCTGCTTATGGTACTGATTGTCCCAGATAAAAGCATACAGTAAATATTGTGAAATGTACCCTCCTTACCTAATCTGTATTCTTACTAGTGGCTTATATCATCCTTCCTAAGTGTCCAGCACCTGGAAATATGCTACTCAGAATGACTAAATCCCCATTCTTTCACCTGGAAAGATAACACCAAATTGGTGTACCCTCTTTGAAGACCAACTGTTCAAACAAAAGAGTGGAGTGGTGATGGGTGCATGGTGTACCTCCATTTATGCCAGTATTGTTTTGGCTTATTGGGAGAAATCTGTGTTTTTTACTTCTGAATTATCTGGGTGTTGGTCATTATATGGTTGATTCTTGGATGATATCATTATTTTGTGGACCTATTTCAGGGATATATTAAACCAATTCATCTAGTTTTTAAATATCTCCACTAGTTTTTTGGTGTTTACTATGGCTGTCCAATCAGAGTGGGTTAATTTTATTGATATATCTATTATTAAAGATAGGGAATTCAAGAAATTTGAATCAACTTTGTATAGGAATCCCACATATTCCAATTCTTTATTACAACTTAATAGTTGCCATCCCCTTCAGTAAAAGAAGTCTTTGGTGAAGGGACAATGTGACAAGTTGGACTGTATGGTTAGTAATGACTTGACCTTTAAGACAGAATGTTACAAACTTCAGGAGATGTTGGAACAGAGAGGGTATCCACAACTATTTATCAATACCATTTTGATGAGGTTAAGGCTAAGGGATGGTTGAAGATATATATACCCCTTTGTTGCAGACAATGGATAGAGGTGCCAGCAGGGATAACTTTCATGTGATATCAGTTAAGGACAACCAGATAAGTCTTTTGTGATGCATTAGTGTTACCATACAATTTGCATTTTGATCAGATATGGTCCTTCATTCATAGGAACTGGAGTTTATTTGGGGCTGGTCATGAGAATCACAGTAAGGTGGGTGACAAACCAATTATTGTGTACAAAAAGATACATGTTTTAAAACTTTACTTGAGAGACCAGTTAAAAATGATACTGGCGGTAAATAGTCAGGTGTGGCCATTGTAGACAATGCAAATATGTTTTTGAAGATACAAGTCTCCTTATGGTGTTTTATTGTATTATTAA
Organism: Protopterus annectens; assembly: GCF_019279795.1. Classification (NCBI taxonomy): domain Eukaryota; kingdom Metazoa; phylum Chordata; order Ceratodontiformes; family Protopteridae; genus Protopterus; species Protopterus annectens. Next base: position 246,268,360 of record NC_056739.1, on the reverse strand, counting down.
GCTCTCCTGCAGGTAATATTGTAACAGTAAGGGAGTTATTTATGTGGCAAAGTGCCAAAAGTGTGAAGGGTTTATACTGATAAAACTAAGAGGGCACTCAGGGACAGAATATATCAACACCAGTATAGTATAAACAAAAAAGATGACATGAACACTGTATTTATACACAACACCAATCCTACTCATTTTTACAAGTATATAATCACTGACCATGTGGATATGGGGTCCAGGGGAGGATCTTCAGATGAATTTCATGAACTTAAAAAACTGAAGTGGCAGCTTAAATATCATGCCATGGTGTTCCCTGGGCTGAATGTCATGGTTTCCACCAGTAGTGTGTTAAAGCTTAAGGTGATGTTTGCCTTTAGTGATTCACCTTTTAAAGTTGCTGTTGATTACTGAATAGTTTTTTATCAGTTTTACAACTTTTCATTGGTGTTGCCATTAACCTTGCTTATTTATGTACGAGTTTTATATTATTTTTATTTAAATTCATTTTTTATCTTGTTTGTCAAGTATGTGTTAATTAGGTAATCATGTCAGTCACGTGACTGCTTTGTTTTATATAAGCTGAGGGCTTTAACTGTGGTTCATTCTGAAGAAGTCCAAAGAACCAGGATGAAAGTGCTTAATTTATTAATAAAGTGTGACAAACAGCATCTCATTCTCCTGCCTTTTTTTTTTCTAATATATTAGCAGTCAGTTCCATGACTCGTGGTAGATATTTGTCAAAGAACTATAAAATGCACGGAGTTACTTAACTTCCGCATTAACTAAACATCTAACAACCATAATGCACCTGCATTTCCTCAGTACAGACATTCATGAGAAACATTATTATTATTTAATTCAGACATGGATTGATTTGGTGTCAAATAAAGAGTAAAACTGCTTCAGGTCAGAATTGCTGGGGATCCCATATCAACCATTTGCAGATCCTCAAAAAATCTGTTGTGAGTCTTTGCAAGTGGGTTCAGTTTACAGGGAAAATAGCTGAAGAATATTATGCACAAATCATATAACGAAGTCCCAAGTAATACATAATTTTCTCATTCCAAAATCATTAAATTATGTCAACAGATGTCCTGCTTATGGTACTGATTGTCCCAGATAAAGACATACAGTAAATATTGTGAAATGTACCCTCCTCACCTACTCTGCATTCTCACTAGTGGCTTATATCATGCCTCCTAAGTGTCCATCACCTGGAAATATGCTAGTCAGAATGCTAAATCCCAATTCTTTCACCTGGAAAGATAACATCAAACTGGTGTACCCTCTCCATGTTACTTTCTTATTATCTTATATTTTAACATAGATCTCCTGCAGCCAGTCCTGCAGAGAAATAACAGTGGATGCCCTTAACGTAATAGTAACGTTTAATGAGAAATAAAGAAGGGAGTGTGAGGGAGAGCTAAGTGCGTCAGCTATCAAAGGAAAAAAATGGTACCTCAGTTTGTAAACTCTCATTATCAGTGAGGCTATTAGAAATGATTGACAAGAAACAATGATTAGAGCATTATTTCCTGGAAACAACAAGATAATTAATCATCTCTTTAGGGAGATCTAACCAATGTATTTACAGGAAATTTATCCATGAAATGGTGTACTTCAGAGGTTTGCTGGACTCAACCCAGGGATTATAAAATACATCCCACTGTATCCCAACAATCCTGAGTAGTTGTAAGAGACCATTATTTTCATGTCTTAGTTATCTGCTTAAGGGTGGTGATTGCATAGGAGACATTTAACATACATCCCACTGTATCCCAACATTCCCGAGTAGTTGTAAGAGACCATTATTTTCATGTCTTAGTTATCTGCTTAAGGGTGGTGATTGCATACGAGACACTTTTAAGCATGCAACCACAAAAAGAAGCCGAAACACTGGTAACCAAACAAAACAAAGAAAACCAAAACCAGTGCCAGAAGGGCTGAACTCCAATAAATATCCAAGGAATGCCAGGAACTGGTACAAAAGAATTTATTTAACAAAGGTAAAATCCACATGTAACACGTTTTCGTCCACACTGTGACTGCTTCACTTTTAAGCATATCGATAATTTCTTTTGGAAAAAACCCTGCTAATGCTAGAGAAATTGATATAAATGAATCTTATGTTTCACTAAAATTCATGGCTATCGCAGCCAAAATGGCTCTCAGTTTTAAACGATCATACTGTGCCTACAACTACCAAGTTTCTTAGTCTGACAGTGCTTACAAGTATTTGACAGAAGTATATTTTTCAGGACATTGCATGAAACTAAGCTCCAGAAATGGAAAGAAATTATTTTATCAGGAATGTCCAAAATGTCATGCTTATGTTCAGGTGACCAGGTTCCGTAAGAACTTATGATGATTCTAATGGAACTCTGACACCCGGAATATAAGAATTTAAATAAACCTGTACAAATGAGACCCTATTTAACCTAAGTGCATGTACACAAAATATTGCACTGACTCTGCTGATTTAGGGGAAACACATTTTTGGCTCCTTGCATCTTGCAGTTTTGATAATGAGAATGTTTAGACCCAAAGATTATAAGCTGTATAATAACTACATCAGCTAATAACGTTTTCATTTTTTTCTAAATTCCTAAACCATCCCAAATGTAAATGCTCTTCACATAGGTCATAGTTTGCATTACATTTAGCTAAATCCTGTGAAAGTCTATTTTAAGATTAAAATGGAATAAAAGAAAAAAAAAAAAACGTGTTTAAAGATGCAACAATGAATCAAAGCCAAAGCTAGCATTTAAGAGGAATCATCTACCTGCATCTCTAAAACTTTATCTTGTACCATAAGATCAGATTTTAGATGTTATTTTGTCCTTTATAGTACCAGGTAGCTCAGCTATAGTATAACATAGAAAGGGTTTCACTGAGGCCCTGACATAAAGTGGAGGCACACAACTAGTGGTTTCAAAGTAATATCTGAAGTAGCTACCTCCACAAAGAGTAGAGCTAGGACTCCCTTAATTTTTATTTTATTTTTTTTATTTTTGGTGTGTCTTTATTTATTTATTTATTTTTGCCAGTGCTTCTTGTTTGTTAACAGTCCCCCCAGAACAATGGACTCATTTGTTCCTCATCACTGGGGTGATAGTCAGTCAGGGAAATCTTCATTTAGGTGGGCATCAGTGGTGGCTCATCTTTTTTATTCTCTCCATGTTCTCCTGTAAGTACCCTCAAATTTCCATTGCTGAATATCCAATAGACTGGCTGCAGAAGCTGTGCCCTACCATCTGCAAGGGTAGTCCTTACAAGCAGCCCTAACCCTCTCAAGCAAGCATGAGTAGTGGTTCTCTTGGTGTCCGCCAAAGAAATCACACCACCTCCACATGACCCTGAGGGTACACAGCCCTGATTACTTGGGTCACAGTATGGGCTCCATCTCTCTGTGCCACAGAGCCAGGCAAACCCCCTTATTGTTTTAACAGATGGTACGGAAGTACAGTACTGGTTTGAAACTCTGGGTTAAATAATGAACTGTCTGTATTTTGTTAAAGTCTGGTCCCATTTTCTTAAATCTACTAATATTGGTAACTGGAATAGTGTAGTACTATCTTATCTCATAACAGACACTGCTCCACCAGGAGAAATGGTTCCTTTGAATTACTTAAGCATGAATCTTATATGTGTTATATTATCATTTTAAATTTAGTGAGAGCAGCAATCTAAAATAAACCCCATGTGTGGGATTGAATGTACAGACCAGTGTAGTGAACTAGACTTTTTTCAACTGAGACTAAATCTGTATCATCAGCACATAAGGATATGTTTATGGGATGAATAGGTAAGCCCATGGTTGTCCAGCTCTTTGATAAGTGCATAATGGGTTATGCTGGGGGGTATTGGTTGAAAAGTAAAGGTGAGAAAGGGCACTCCCAACTAGTGCCACTGTATGACTACATCTTATGGATCATTTGGGCCATTATCTGCTGAATTCTATCCGTCTAAGTATGCATAATCAGTGTTGAGAAACATTATGGGTATATATATATATATATATATGTATATATATATATATATATATATATATATATATATATATATGTCTATATGGTACTGGGTGGGTAAGACCTTCCCAAGATTTGAGGATGGAGGAAATAAAATGTTGCTTTGAACAGTGATGGGCTATACTCATAGTATTTATGTAGAAAAATAGCTGGAACAATAAGGAAAGAGCTGCAGAGGGCAACATTTTAAATATTTCAGCAACAAGGCCATCTGACCTAGGACATGTAATCTTCCTGATACTAGTAATTACATCCAGCATATCTTTCTTAGCAATGGACCATCAAGATGCAGTGTTGCTCTGATGTTAGAGGCTGCATTCCTGACCGATCCAGGAAATTATCAAGAGCTGATTCCAATTGTTGTGTGATATCTTGATAATGTTTCCACGGAATGCAAAAAATGTCTTGGATGGAAGCAGCCCATTTGTGTGTGATTGCATCACTAGAGGTCCAGATATATGATAAGGCTCTTTACCTTTTAAGTTGTCATGAGACGTAGCTGTACAATTTTGAGGTGATTACCTTTTAAGTTGTCTTGAGACATAGCTGTGCATTTTTGAGGTGAGCTGAGATGATTGACATTTTATCTTCTCCAGAGGTACTGGGATTATTAAGTAGGGGCACTGTAGACACGTGAGAGGAACACCTTAATTCAATGGACATACTTTCCAAAAGAAGGCAGTACCAGAAGCAGATAGCAGATTACAATCCATTTTGATAGTTCAATCACTGTGGTGATTAAGCACTTCCCCTGTGACAAGATGTGGGAATGGATGGAATTCGGTTAGAAATGCTGAAAGGGCTGGATACCCTTTGGGTGTCATGTCTAATATTCCTTTTCAGTGTTGCACAGAACATGAAAACAGTACCTTTGGACTAGGAAATTATGAATATTCATAAATTACTCTATGAGCTCTGTGGACTTCTAATAAAAACGTGGGAGCCAAGAGTAAAAATTGTAATTTCCAAGCCTTGGGTGACAGAAGGGAAAGTGAATAATAACACACTGTAGAAAACACTGTTCAGAGAAGAGCTGGGAAGAAACTGAAACCTGCCTACTTTTGATAATAATTCCTTCACATTAAGTATTCTATTGTACCTTGGTGAAAATGTGTGTAACTATTTGTGCTCAGTTATAGAACAGTATCCATAACAACAAGATCTTCATCCTATATGACAAATTTGATATGTGTAGCTCACGTCAAAGGCCACAGCTGTTTTTGGGAAGTAGTACCTATGTGGGTAAGTAAGGTATTAAAGTCTCCAGCTAATATTAGAAGATCAGCTATAAAGTCAATCGTATTAACTAAGCTACAGGCCTCTGCTATGCAAAGACTAGACTACACATCTAACAACCATAATGCACCTGCATTTCCTCAGTACAGACATTCATGAGAAACATTATTATTATTTAATTCAGACATGGATTGATTTGGTGTCAAATAAAGAGTAAAACTGCTTCAGGTCAGAATTGCTGGGGATCCCATATCAACCATTTGCAGATCCTCAAAAATCTGTTGTGAGTCTTTGCAAGTGGGTTCAGTTTACAGGAAAATAGCTGAAGAATATTATGCACAAATCATATACTTGAGTCCCAAGTAACATAATTTTTCTCATTCCAAAATCATTAAATTATGTCAACAGATGTCCTGCTTATGGTACTGATTGTCCCAGATAAAGACATACAGTAAATATTGTACCTCCTCACCTACTCTGCATTCTCACTAGTGGCTTATATCATGCCTCCTAAGTGTCCATCACCTGGAAATATGCTGGTCAGAATGCTAAATCCCAATTCTTTCACCTGGAAGATAACATCAAACTGGTGTACCCTCTCCATGTTACTTTCTTATTATCTTATATTTTAACATAGATCTCCTGCAGCCAGTCCTGCAGAGAAATAACAGTGGATGCCCTTAACGTAATAGTAACGTTTAATGAGAAAAAGAAGGTGTGAGGGAGAGCTAAGTCGTCAGCTATCAAAGGAAAAAATGGTACCTCAGTTTGTAAACTCTCATTATCAGTGAGGCTATTAGAAATGATTGACAAGAAACAATGATTAGAGCATTATTTCCTGGAAACAACAAGATAATTAATCATCTCTTTAGGGAGATCTAACCAATGTATTTACAGGAAATTTATCCATGAAATGGTGTACTTCAGAGGTTTGCTGGACTCAACCCAGGGATTATAAAATACATCCCACTGTATCCCAACAATCCTGAGTAGTTGTAAGAGACCATTATTTTCATGTCTTAGTTATCTGCTTAAGGGTGGTGATTGCATAGGAGACATTTAACATACATCCCACTGTATCCCAACATTCAGTAGTTGTAAGAGACCATTATTTTCATGTCTTAGTTATCTGTTTAAGGGTGGTGATTGCATACGAGACACTTTTAGCATGCAACCACAAAAGAAGCCGAAACACTGGTAACCAAACAAAACAAAGAAAACCAAAACCAGTGCCAGAAGGGCTGAACTCCAATAAATATCCAAGGAATGCCAGGAACTGGTACAAAAGAATTTATTTAACAAAGGTAAAATCCACATGTAACATCGCCACCACACTGTGACTGCTTCACTTTTAAGCATATCGATAATTTCTTTGGAAAAAACCCTGCTAATGCTAGAGAAATTGATATAAATGAATCTTATGTTTCACTAAAATTATGGCTATCGAAAGCCAAAATGGCTCTCAGTTTTAAACGATCATACTGTGCCTACAACTACCAAGTTTCTTAGTCTGACAGTGCTTACAAGTATTTGACAGAAGTATATTTTTCAGGACATTGCATGAAACTAAGCTCCAGAAATGGAAAGAAATTATTTTATCAGGAATGTCCAAAATGTCATGCTTATGTTCAGGTGACCAGGTTCCGTAAGAACTTATGATGATTCTAATGGAACTCTGACACCGAATATAGAATTTAAATAAACCTGTACAAATGAGACCTATTTAACCTAAGTGCATGTACACAAAATATTGCACTGACTCTGCTGATTTAGGGGAAACACATTTTGGCTCCTTGCATCTTGCAGTTTTGATAATGAGAATGTTTAGACCCAAAGATTATAAGCTGTATAATAACTACATCAGCTAATAACGCTTTCATTTTTTCTAAATTCCTAAACCATCCCAAATGTAAATGCTCTTCACATAGGTCATAGTTTGCATTACATTTAGCTAAATCCTGTGAAAGTCTATTTTAAGATTAAATGGAATAAAAGAAAAAAAAACGTGTTTAAAGATGCAACAATGAATCAAAGCCAAAGCTAGCATTTAAGAGGAATCATCTACCTGCATCTCTAAAACTTATCTTGTACCATAAGATCAGATTTTAGATGTTATTTTGTCCTTTATAGTACCAGGTAGCTCAGCTATAGTATAACATAGAAAGGGTTTCACTGAGGCCCTGACATAAAGTGGAGGCACACAACTAGTGGTTTCAAAGTAATATCTGAAGTAGCTACCTCCACAAAGAGTAGAGCTAGGACTCCCTTTTTATTTTATTTTTTTATTTTTGGTGTGTCTTTATTTATTTATTTATTTTTTGCCAGTGTTCTTGTTTGTTAACAGTCCCCCAGAACAATGGACTCATTTGTTCCTCATCACTGGGGTGATAGTCAGTCAGGGAAATCTTCATTTAGGTGGGCATCAGTGGTGGCTCATCTTTTTTATTCTCTCCATGTTCTCCTGTAAGTACCCTCAAATTTCCATTGCTGAATATCTAATAGACTGGCTGCAGAAGCTGTGCCCTACCATCTGCAAGGTAGTCCTTACAAGCAGCCCTAACCCTCTCAAGCAAGCATGAGTAGTGGTTCTCTTGGTGTCCGCCAAAGAAATCACACCACCTCCACATGACCCTGAGGGCACACAGCCCTGATTACTTGGGTCACAGTATGGCTCCATCTCCTGTGCCACAGAGCCAGGCAAACCCTTATTGTTTTAACAGATGGTACGGAAGTACAGTACTGGTTTGAAACTCTGGGTTAAATAATGAACTGTCTGTATTTTGTTAAAGTCTGGTCCCATTTTCTTAAATCTACTAATATTGGTAACTGGAATAGTGTAGTACTATCTTATCTCATAACAGACACTGCTCCACCAGGAGAAATGGTTCCTATGAATTACTTAAGCATGAATCTTATATGTGTTATATTATCATTTTAAATTTAGTGAGGCAGCAATTCAAAATAAACCCCTATGTGGGATTGAATGTACAGACCAGTGTAGTGAACTAGACTTTTTTCAACTGAGACTAAATCTGTATCATCAGCACATAAGGATATGTTTATGGGATGAATAGGTAAGCCATGGTTGTCCAGCTCTTTGATAAGTGCATAATGGGTTATGCTGGGGGTATTGGTTGAAAAGTAAAGGTGAGAAGGGCACTCCCAACTAGTGCCACTGTATGACTACATCTTATGGATCATTTGAGCCATTATCTGCTGAATTCTATCCGTCTAAGTATGCATAATCAGTGTTGAGAAACATTATGGGTATATATATATATATATATATATATATATATATATATATATATATATATATATATATGTCTATATGGTACTGGGTAAGACCTTCCCAAGATTTGAGGATGGAGGAAATAAAATGTTGCTTTGAACAGTGATGGGCTATACTCATAGTATTTATGTAGAAAATAGCTGGAACAATAAGGAAAGAGCTGCAGAGGGCAACATTTTAAATATTTCAACAACAAGGCCATCTGACCTAGGACATGTAATCTTCCTGATACTAGTAATTACATCCAGCATATCTTTCTTAGCAATGGACCATCAAGATGCAGTGTTGCTCTGATGTTAGAGGCTGCATTCCTGACCGATCCAGGAAATTATCAAGAGCTGATTCCAATTGTTGTGTGATATCTTGATAATGTTTCCACGGAATGCAAAAAATGTCTTGGATGGAAGCAGCCCATTTGTGTGATTGCATCACTAGAGGTCCAGATATATGATAAGGCTCTTTACCTTTTAAGTTGTCATGAGACGTAGCTGTACAATTTTGAGGTGATTACCTTTTAAGTTGTCTTGAGACATAGCTGTGCATTTTTGAGGTGAGCTGAGATGATTGACATTTTATCTTCTCCAGAGGTACTGGGATTATTAAGTAGGGGCACTGTAGACACGTGAGAGGAACACCTTAATTCAATGGACATACTTTCCAAAAGAAGGCAGTACCAGAAGCAGATAGCAGATTACAATCCATTTTGATAGTTCAATCACTGTGGATTAAGCACTTCCCCGTGACAAGATGTGGGAATGGATGGAATTGGTTAGAAATGCTGAAAGGGCTGGATACCCTTTGGGTGTCATGTCTAATATTCCTTTTCAGTGTTGCACAGAACATGAAAACAGTACCTTTGGACTAGGAAATTATGAATATTCATAAATTACTCTATGAGCTCTGTGGACTTCTAATAAAACATGGGGAGCCAAGAGTAAAAATTGTAATTTCCAAGCCTTGGGTGACAGAAGGGAAAGTGAATAATAACACACTGTAGAAAACACTGTTCAGAGAAGAGCTGGGAAGAAACTGAAACCTGCCTACTTTTGATAATAATTCCTTCACATTAAGTATTCTATTGTACCTTGGTGAAAATGTGTGTAACTATTTGTGCTCAGTTATAGAACAGTATCCATCGTCAACAAGATCTTCATCCTATATGACAAATTTGATATGTGTAGCTCACGTCAAAGGCCACAGCTGTTTTTGGGAAGTAGTACCTATGTGGGTAAGTAAGGTATTAAAGTCTCCAGCTAATATTAGAAGATCAGCTATAAAGTCAATCGTATTAACTAAGCTACAGGCCTCTGCTATGCAAAGACTAGACTACACATAGATGGAGACAGTGGATACTAATGCTCCTTCAGTAGTAATGGCTATTGATAGTTATAGCACAGCCTGTATTGTCTTGGTAAGCCTGATCTGTATTCAAAGACATACAGGCCTAACTATATAGTATCCCTGATTCACTACTGTTCCCTGAAGAATGTCAAGTAGCTGCTATTGAAAACAGCCTCACCATATAAGAAACAACTGCTAAAACAGAAAAAAGGAATTTTGCCAGCTTGCAGTACTCCTGATGGGGTTGAGATGCTTTTCTTGAAGACATCTCACATCAGGGGAATTATGTTTAAACCAAGTTAAATATCGAATGCATTTTTTATAGGGACTTTAATCCTATTAATGTTAAATGAGACTAATTTAATTAGGAATGCATAACGGGCCTATCACTACATTTGTCCCTCACCACTAGAAGAGCTGTGCCAACAGGCCAAATCAACATTAGAAAATAGATATTATCCCTCTCTTATGAGTACAATTTTGACTAAGACAGTAAACTGGATTCACGAAGCCTCCGTGTAAGAGTTACAAGTCTTACACGGAGGCTGCAGTTAAACAGAGTGATGTCAGCATGTCATGCATATTCATGAGAGCATGCTGACTCACACCTAAGGCTAACACTGTGAGTGTAAGAAAGAAGGGGGCGTGTCCACAGGGCGAGACATGCAAACAAACACGTCCCCAGAAGAGTCACAGTCCCAAAAGTAAACACCCACGAGCGAGTCCATGTAAATGTCAACAAACACAACACAACACATGCCCCCACAGACTATTAACATAAAATATATAAATGAACATGTTATATATTTTTTTTAAATTGTAAAGATGTTTGCCCCTGAGTGCACTCGTTTGCGCAGGCGTGCCCGTAGCTTAGCCACAGTTAGCAGTCAGTGGAAAAGCATATAAGAACTACATATGCAAAGTAAGCCAAAAAGTAATAGTGTAGCGGTAGAGATGTTGGCTGAAGAGCAGGCAGTCATGGTTCGAGCCCCCACAACATCAATTTTTATTTTTAGTGAAATAAGCACGAAACAAGTCCCTGACATATATGTACACATATAAAATTATATTTTATGTAAAATGTAATGAAATGGGCCAGTTATTTTGAGGAAATGTGAGATAACAAAATAATAAAAAATGCCAGATGTGCCTATAGCTGAGCTACAGTTTAACAAGTTGAGTGCATCTGCCAATAGGTGAGCAGTGGTTTAACAGGTGTAAAATGAGTGCCCGAAGGTGAGCAGCGGTTTAACAGGTGCAAAATGAGTGCCCGTAGGTGAGCAGTAGTTTAACACGCTGAAACTGTGTGCCCCTAGCTGAGCTGAGGGTAATTTGCATGCTGACAGCCAAATAAAGCATAAACCAGCGTAACCCATTTGCGCGGAGCTGCGCACTGCGCCAACAAGCTAACCGACAGGCAACGTTGAGCAAGCTGTAACAAAACTGCCTTTACACAGACACACCTCCTAGCCTGTGTAGACAGTCATAAAATATAAAAAGCAGTGGCCAGGTTCAAACCCAGGATACCATGCACCATAATCAAGGTACTGAACCACTAAGCCATGACAACTGTACTTAGAAATGCAGTAATAGCAAATACATAGGAATGAATAGAAAGAGGAGCATGGCAAAGCAGGTTATGTGAAGCTGAAACAATTCCAAAATGGCCAATCACAGATAAGTGCGGGAAAAACGGCATTTATAAGCCCCATAGGCGGGAATACACAGCATAACTGATTGTAGAACTAACTTGCAGCCAGAATGTCAGGAGTAGGTGAGGGTAGTTGCTTTTGAGCACAGAGGTGGGGCATTGTGGAGTCCAAATATATGGTTTGGCTCCTTGTCCACAATCATGAGGCCCAACTCATGCAGGGCCAGGCCCTGTGGGGAGCATATAGGGCTGAGGCATGGGACCGGTTGGCTCATGATCTTACCAGTGCCACAGGGATTCCAAGGACTGGTGAGCAGGTCCAACACCACCATGCGGACCTGAAGAGACGCAAGCAGGACCAACTGAGCCGTTGGATCCAGGAGGCCCGGCAAATGCCCAACGCCCCACTACTGAGTAAGTTACATATAATTATGTATGTAAGAAATTAACCTAGCTGATATTATGGAGATGTGTATTCCAATATTACTTTATTTATATTACAGCTGCAGGTGTCCGTTCTGTGAACCGCAGAGCCTATGGCGATAGGCTAGTGCGGTTGCACCAACAGGCAGGTCAGTAATCCTCTCCCTGTAACTGTAAATAAATATAAAAGTATGACAGTTAGCAAAAGAGTGCAGTGTAGTCACTAAGTAATAAAATGTGCAAGTAACAGTGTAAGAGTGTTTGCAAGTATTGCTTGATTACAAAAGTGTGTTGCAGTCTGTAATCCAAACAGAAAAATGTAAATGTCTGAAATAAAGTCAGAAATAAAGATGTCCCACCTGTAATATAATAGTACACAACCTGCAGCAGGCTGAAAAGTACAGCTGCAGAAGATGAGCAAAACACGTGTGAAATATATCCTTGTTGAAATACTGAAACATGACAGAAGTGAGACTGTTGGAAAGGATTGTAATAACTACAGTTAAAACATGTCAGTAAAGCCTAGAAGTAAGTACCATCCTGAATTGTAAAAATAAAACAAATGAGATAGTGTGAGAAAGAGCCATGAATCCACCAATAAAGTAGTAATAACCCCTGAATAAAGTATACTGCAGTCAGTACAGAATGAAATGAATGTGACAAGCAGAACCTAACTGCAAAATGTGTTCAAAATGTTCCTGCAGATGGAATGTGTATCCCAAAATCTGGATATGTTGCTCTCAGTCTGCAATATGCAGATAGTATGATTGTCTGAAATACCAAACATCCACAGTTGTCTATAGCTATATAAAGCAAATGTAGCAGGATGATGTAGCTGAACAGAGCCAGATATGAACGTGTATGAATAAAAATGAAAATGTATATTGATGTAGCAGTAACATTCCTATCACCAACTTGAAGTAGTTATCACATAGGAAACTGTAGGTAGAACTGTAGTGTGTATATATCTGCAGCTATTAGAAATGTACAGCATATGTATTGGTATTTGAAGGTGTTAATTATATTTTCTGCATCCTACCCTATAACCACATATAATCCATTCCACGTGAAATTGGTATGTGCAATCACAATTAACACCCCTGGACATTTGTCCTGTTGGGTCATAAATATTTGCATGTACATTGATGCATCTGCCCTGTTCATACATCCAAACCTGATGGCCTGTTGCCATCAATCTACCCTGCATGTTGTTGGACTGTGTATTGCTGTTCAAATTATGCATGTGTTATGCTCACTGTTCAATGGTGTGAATATCTGGGTGTTTGGTTAATGGGAATACTAATGCATGCTGTTACAACTAAATGCGAATGGTATTGTATGTTACTAACCCAAACTGTCATGACATAATGCAAAACATGGGAGGACAGGGAAGGCGGGTTCCAGCGGACCCACCTCTCCCACCTCAGCTGGCGAGTGCACCTGGCACTAGTGCCCAGTCTGGACCCTCCTCCGGTGGCCCTGTGCCACCTGCAAGTGGAAGCGCTGCAGGGGATGGGGCCCGTCCCCCCTCTGCAAGTGTGGCCAAAGGAGAACCACCACTCACCCTCCGTTGCGTCCAGACTGTGGTGCGTAGGGAGATCCAGGACTCTGTTCTTGGGCCCCTACGCCAGCTTGAGGCACAGGTGGCACAACTTACGGGCATGCCTGTTGCCTGGCCTACACAGCCCCCAGCACAGCCCCGTCCTGGGCAGTGAAGGAACAGTGGCAACTGCCCATGGGTGGGGATATCAGTTCCACTGTTGCCATCTGTGGGCTCATGGGCTCTGGATATTCAAACATCCATCCCCGTCAATTGTGTAACCCCCCACACGTGTCATACACCACCCCTGTATGCGTCTTGTTTGCCTTGTCTGTTGACCTACCCAACCTACCTCCCCTGCTATACCGACTTCCTTCACCTGACATACCACTCTCACCTAAAAAAAAAAAAAAAAAAAAAAAAAAAAAAGGGCACTCTGCACCCACAAAAAAATTATGCCCCATACATAGCTGCCCATTCTGCACACATGTCTGTTGGACTTAGAAACTATCAATTACAGTTGGCTGTACAACAAGTATTATTGTTGTCCTGACACTTCTCTCAGGGGTGGAAGGTTTCAAATGTCACACCAAATTATATACATATGCACAGCTGTTGCTGATGAAGAAATGGGCAGCTATGGGCCTTACCTACATCACTCCTGCAAAACCCAAGCTTGTTTCCCTATTGTCTTACCCTCTTTGTGACCCCTTTTTCACCACTTTCCTGTCTCCCCATTTTCATTTCTTTCAAAGAAAATAGCGTGGGTGTGCGCCAGAGTAAGCACTGTTGAGCGGTTGTAAGCGGGTGTGCACGGAGCTGAACACCAGTGCGCATGCGGGAGCTCCGCGCAAACCAACGCTAACCCAGTTACAACTGCTTAAAAGTGCCTTAGTCACTCTGATTGACAGGTCCTGTAGTCAGTTCAAATGCAAAATAAAATCCCACTGTCAGTCTCAAATCCAGGACCTTGGAAACAGTAGTCTGCATGACCTACCACTAAGCCATGACTGTTATACAGGAACATTGTGCTAAAATAAATATATCATGTAATAGTAGGAATGAATGTAAAGGGAATATAGGATGTGTAGTACACAAAGCATGTCATTCATACTTACTGTTAAAACTAGTGGATTTCCATAATAGTAGTGTGTGAACAGAAACAGCCATGCTAGTTGGTAGCTAGTAGGTAATAATGTCAGTTAATGTACATATATAAATGTATGTATATTTACATATATATATATATATATATATATATATATATATATATATATATATATATAGTTGTAGGTGTCAGTGTGCATACACACGTACTACAGGAAACAGGAGAGAGGAATGGAGAAATGTGAATCTACAACACAGCCTGAATCATGAGAGAGATACTAACCTTTATACTCACAGAACAGTGTCCACAGCATACCAGCATGGTCCCCACCCTTACAATCTGAAAGGGCGACGCCTATCTCACATACCCTTTTATAGCACTGTCCTGAAATCACAGTGAGAACTGCAATCAGTACACAACTGGCTGCATGCAATTAGCAAATGCTGGCTTACAATTGGTGCAGAGGCCATCACATGGACTTATGCAGATACCTACAAAAGCATCCTGTACTCCCACTCCACACATGCAATACTTTCATTGCACTGTCTGGAGGCAGACAGAGAGAGAGAGAGAGAGAGAGAGAGAGAGAGAGAGAGAGAATAACAACACAAACAACAACACACGGTACACAAACTGAGTTGAAACTGTCAGCAGTGACAGTACCAAGCCGTTCCAGCAGCAGGAAGCTGAAGTAGTGGTAACACAACCAGCTGCGACAAACACAGGTAATGTAAAGTAGCAGGTTAATAGTCTGCATACTGTGAACCCTCCATATGTGTCATAGGTCTGTATCTATAGGTATGTCCATGTGATAAGTTGTGTGCACGTAGTTCCACCAAAAGGGGATGACTATACATTACATGTCATTCAGTGTTAGGCCATGATCCTGGCAGCAGTTTTCCGTTGCAGTGAGGCCTGCCTGTAGGATGTGTGTGTCAGCTGGTGTAACGACTATGGCGCTTAGTTAGCAGTCATCTGGGAACTTTGTCATCCACAACTCGCACATGTTTGCCTTTACATCTGAGAAATAAATGCCAAACAAGAGGGGTCCTAGGACAGAGGCCTGTGGGATACCACATGTGACTGGCATTGAGTCTGACATGGCTCCCACAATATCGACATTATGCATTCTGTATGTCAACAGTGTGCAACCCATCATGTGACATATGTAGTAACATGTAAGCTAATGAGCTTGTCTATGATGCCTGAGTGGAGTACTGTGTTAAGGCCTTAGGCAAGTCCAGGTAGGCTGTATGGATTGCGTTGCCCTCATCAATGGCTGTAGTGACTGTTTTGAAAGGTCAACCAGGTTCAAATGGCAGGATCAGCCCATCACAAAGGCAAACTGGCTGGGAACAAGTGTCTGCAGGTACCCAATATCGCTGTATATGCGTCCCATACTGAATCATTCCATAGCTTTGCAGACCAGGCTGGTTAAGCTTATGGTGCGGTAGTTCCCAGGGTCAGTAGAGGTGCCTACTTAGTGGAGTGCGACCACTGTTGCTGTATGCCAGTGTTCAGGTAGATATCCTGTAGTATGGCCAAGGTTAAATATCAGTCGTATATGCGGTTGTATGTCCTCTTGGAGTTCACGTAGCACACATCCAGGGATACCATCAGGTCACATTGATGCTGTGTGTTCTGCTTTGCTGAGGGCGGCCCTCGCCTGGACATGTGAGATGATAGGGAGGTTACATTCAGCTGTGATAAGTATTTCTAAGTGTGGGGGAGAAGGAGGGGGGATACGTGCACTGAACCTGTCTGCAAGAATGTTGCCAATATCTCTGTGTTCGGTGAATGTTAAGTAGATGTGTAATAACTCAGAGCATATCTGAGGCGTTTGGTCCATATGTATAACATAACATTTCCCTCCCAGAGTAGGCCGTGGATGTTGTTATGAGAGACCGTAGCTTATTACCAGTGCTGACCACAGATGCCTTCCCTTAATGTGAATCTGCTCTGTCCTGCAGTAGCCTCCTTCTATCGTTATACAATCTGCCTTTGGCTGGGGTCCACTGGACAGGATGCCTAACCTTTATGCATAGGGTCTGGGTTAGAAATGTGTGTGCATGTTCCATGCAATCTTTGGGATGTCCGTGGGAAGCATTTGCAAAGGGGTCAGCAGTGTGGGTTGTGGCTTCCACTGGCCCAGTGGGCTGCATGGATACCATCTCAGTCCTAAAAAGTGAACAACTGTCGATTCACATACATATCAAAGTAGTCTACTGTGCTGGTGGTGGTGGTGGTGGGATATGTATATCCAGGCTGAGTAACTTGTGTCCAGATCACACTAGTGTATGGTGTTCCACATACAGTACCTTGGTATGAACCCCCAGAGTGAGGTTGTGCATTGGACCCGTTGCAGTGTGCTGACCGATGGGGCATGCTACTATGTTGTATGGAATGTGGCAGGTATTTTTGCACAGGTGTTGGCTGAGCACTGATATCTGGCCATGTACTTGTGTATCCACCAAGAGACACACACATGCTACATATGGGAGTAGTAGTATATCTCTACAGTTGAGTATCATGAATAGTATGTGTGCCATATATTGCTGACATAGTCTGCTGATATCCTGTTTGTGTTCCCTTCCAGGGACATGGCGCGTCAGCATAATCCCACCTACTCTGCAGCAGAAGATGAGGAGATACACCAGAGCCTGGTGCGGGATTATGACATACTGTTTTCCCGCACCAGCCAGAATCAGCAGGAGAGGGCTGCACTGTGGCAAGACCTTGTCCGTTGGGTAAATGAAATTGGCACGCATAATACGACATGTGAGCAGGTACGACATCACTGCAGTGATTTAATCAGAAATGTCCATCAGCATGCGTCGGATATCCACAGGCAACAGGTTGCCACAGGAGGTGGGGTGGCCACACATCCCCCCTCACCAGACTGGAAGGGCTACTCCTAAGTGTTGTGGCTCCAGCCCTGGAACAGCAACAGCAATACACCTGCATCATGATGGAGGCTAGATCCACAAAGCAGAACGACATGGAGCATGCAGGTAATATGCCATATGTACACTTGACTGTTCTGTACACTGTTAGTTTATGCATGTGTAAGGTGTGTCCGTGGTATGTAGCTGTCAACATAGTATGTAATTGTGCAGGTGTGATATTAGCAATATCAGCAGCTGACGTGTGAAAGGCAACTGGTGTACTACTGCACTGTATCATATGTAGTATCAATGGCACAGTTGTGCCCACTGACATTAATCTCCTCATTTCTGCAGGTCTCTCCGGTGTTACAGCAAGGCAGGCCATCCATGCTGGTGAATGTGTTTTAACAATACCTATAATAGTCCTGATAGTGCTAGTAATACTAGTGTAACTTAGTAGTGCTCTGTGTGTATACTGCAGGGTGTGCATATGTGCATGCATGCCTGTGTCCACGTGTGCATGTGTGCCTGTGTCCACTTGTGCATGTGTGCATGTGTCCATGAGTGCATGTGTGCATGTATGCCTGTGTCCACGTGTGCATGTGTGCATGTGTGCCTGTGTCCACGTGTGCATGTCTGCATGTGTGCCTGTGTCCATGTGTGCATGTGTGCATGTGTCCATGAGTGCATGTGTGCACGTGTGCATGTGTCCACGTGTGCATGTGTGCATGTGTACACATGTCCATGTGTGCACATGTCCACATGTGCATGTGTGCATGTGTGCCTGTGTCCACGTGTGCATGTGTGCATGTGTGTCTGTGTCCACATGTGCATGTGTGCCTGTGTCTACGTGTGCATGTGTGCATGTGTGAATGTGTCCATGAGTGCATGTGTGCATGTGTGCATGTGTCCACGTGTGCATGTGTGTGTGTGTGCATGTGTGCATGTGTCCACGTGTCCACGTGTGCATGTGTGCCTGTGTCCACATGTGCATGTGTGCCTGTGTCCACGTGTGCATGTGTGCATGTGTGCATGTGTCCACGTGTGCATGTGTGCATGTGTGCATAAGTGCATCACTGGTAACATTGTGTAGACACTGTAAACTGTGTTTCCTGTCTTCCTCCCACAGGTTCTGGTGTTGCTCTGGTGTCCTGCAGCAGGGAACCTGAAGCTGGTGCCACAGGTACTGATAATGATGATATCTGTGTAATGGCACAGGAAGGTGTGTCAGGGTCCGTCATTGGTCAGCCAATTGACAGTATGCAGCTGTCAATCCCATCATTGCGCACAGTCATCCTGCCAGTACATCCTATGTCACCATTGTCCCAAGGTGATGGACAGGACACAGTGGGCATTGACCAGGGTAATGTGGTATCTGTGGCACATGCTTCTCCACACAGCAGCCATGGGCAGGGTCCTGCGATGGTACCACACAGACAGTTGCCCATGGGTTCTTGTGGGAGCATTCGTGGGCATACTGCCTCTGGCAGACGTGCCCAAAGAGGTCTGTCAACCTCAGCTATGTTTCAGGCTGTCATGTAGGCACAGTCGCGCATGGAAAAGTACACCAGACAGAGTCTGAGGGAGCTGAGAGCATGTCGCACAGCCATGACTGACAGTATGCGTGACATTGCGGATGCTATCCTTAATTTCACCGATATCATAGACAGACATTGTGGGGACATATTACAGCAGTTCCACAACCACATGTCCATGAGCCAGGGCAATGGTGGGTGGTTGCGGCGTCGACGTGGCCGTATGCCAGCAACAGCAGCAGCTGGCAGTCGGCGTGGATGACAACAGGCCCGCGGACACCCCCATAGTGCCAGCAGCAGCCCCAGCAATGCTGGGTCTGTGCTGTCATCGGAATGCCCCAGGAGACCACGTGCACATGGCTCTGGACAGTCCCAACAGGGACCTGTATCCAGTCAACACACTCCCACTTCTGATGACAGTACCCAGTCTGGCTTAGTACCGGATACAGTCCGTAGCACCCCTGCCAGGCACAGGTACCATGTCCATGCCCACAGACACTGATCTGTATGACCTGCCAGGTGCAGTCTGTGGCTGTCCACAAACCCCTGTATATGGCAGCCATGAGGTGGAACTGTGTGCGTGCATACACACATGCGAAATGTTAACACCTAGGGCTACCACATACACGCACACACTGCACCAACAGTGCCCCACCCTGTACTGCTGCCCCTCACCAACACACATACACACACATGTCAGTTGGTGGTATCAGTGGCAGACTCAGGCATACCTAATTCAAACCCTGTGCATATGATGAAACTGTGCCACCTCCTGCAATCTCCAACATCAGTGCAGGAACAGGTCGACACATTGCTGATGCACAGGGTGACTACATAGAAGTGTATTAGTAGTATCATGTTGGTAACAGTACAGTGTGCTGATATGACTGTGTGTATATCCCAGCATGCTTGATGCAGTAACTGTATGACTGTCCTGAATTGTTATCTACACCCATAGTACGTACCAAAGTGTAACAGCTGCACATTATTGCATACCGGTTGTAAGGATGTCAACAGATAGCCACATACATGGGTAACACAGGGGGGAAGCTAATGCAAGTAGTGATACGCAATGATGGACATGTACAGTAATGGTGGCAAGTTGCCCACAACGACTATGCAATGTGGATGTTTGCGCATGTTGATATGTCTGCAGAACCAATGTAATCCAAATCACAATTAACTATGACATAATATCAGTTCTACCATGGACATCTGAGCTGTGCATTCCTGGGTACATGTTGATAGCGCCTACATATTTGCACTGTTACCTACTGTTAGTGTTACCCCTTCTTTGTTGTACAATGGACTACTTCCAGCCCTGCTTACTGTAGCTTTGTTTGCATGCATGTTCGCTTGGGGTTCCCCTGGAACACTGCTTCAACCTGCAATGCAGAGTTACAGTGCTTCCGTGGACTCCTAGTGACATCTGCATAGCGTACTATATGTATGTCAAGTTTACACATGACAGAACGTCACTGTCTGTCCTGTTCGCATGTACGTTGCCTGTGTCACATTGCACATGTCTTACCTGGCATTTACCCACGTGTGCAGTCATATATGCCAGTGCTATGAAATCAGTAGCAGTACACCCACACATACACACCTTCAGTATGTTGTTCCCCATTGGCCCTATGTGTTGGTAATCACCATGACAATCACACTACTATGGTAGCATGTGCAAAGGTAACTTGTGAATCACCTCTATGGTCCAATTGTGGTTTATGTGAGTCATGTGGCAATGTCACAGGTGCCACATGTATGCAGTCAACCCTCACTCCTGGCCAGGAACGTACAACACATGTGTGGGATGCCACCACATAACCAATCTGGGGACTGAGCACTCTGAACCCAGTAATGCCATACCCTGTCAGGTGGCATGACATACTACAGTGACTACAATACCAGTCTGACATAGACCCGCACTGACATCAATCTGGACACACTGGGGCATACTTGGAGACTCAGAATAGTATCCTGCCTGAGCATCACACACCTCCGCAGCTGGCACACAGGCATACATTACGTCGGAACAGAGCACATGCCACACATGGCACACACATCCCATGTGCCACACACTCACAACCTGTAGGGCTACACAACACACCTGCTGCAGATGTGTCAGGTACCTCTCTTGGCGCTGCAGTGGGGTCCCGCTCAGCAGGCTGTACATGGTGAAGGTCACAGTGATATGCCTGTGGGGCACTATGGTCCACCACAAAACACATGCATACAGGTCAGTCAGAGGCATGGACACATATGACTTAGTCATTGACCATGCCACTATGGATAACCTGAGACATACCTCCCTGGACTACATGATAGGGAACATAGAAGGGATCTCTCAGCATGTGACATGGGCCAGTATGAGCCTGATCTTGGTTGCCATCATACCCTCACCAGGTATGCTACCACTATATGTAGGAAGGGTGTTCTATGTCTACATTCTGCTCAATTTCCAATGTCATTCATAGGGTATCCACTGACTGTCAACGTGTGCTTACATGCTAGGGAAGCCACAATGATTTGCAAGGGGCAGCTTGCACGTGACACCCATGGGCCATTGTATATTGGCGAAGCCCCTTGATACACACATAGTGCCTTTTGATGCAGGACATGGATTACATAGCCACCTCCGTGGGTATCACACAGGATAGGACACTAAGAGTGATGCTACACAACACCAGCAATGTACACCACAAGATGCATGCACTGGACACTGTCCTCAGCACGGTAAACTGCAATGTCTGTGCAGTACCAGAGTCCTGATTCACGGCTCACAGGTGCAACCCATCACTGCCAGGTTATACCTCATACCATGCCTGTCATCCCCTACACATGTAACAACCATGGACAGGGGGGTGGTATCCCAAGGCACCACAGATACACACACCTCCAGGTTGTTGGCACAGCACAAAGCATCAGGGCCTATTCATCTGCAGCTAACAGTGTGTTGGACTGCCTTCTGGTTCATAGCCTGGCACACACAACCCTCCCATACACAGGAAACCCACCTATCCTCCATAACAACACTGGCAATATGACAGTCTCAAGAAATGTCTTTATATGGCTGGACTGCATCCAGTCAAACATTGTGCGTGAACATTACTGTAGCTACAACACACTAGCTGGTAGGTTCCCAGCATGTGGTCACTGAATTGCAGTGGAATAACATGTTAACAATCCCACAACAGGTTGGAACATGCAGCACCTGTTCATCGACTACATGTAGACTATATGGTCCAGACCAGATGTGTATCCCCTG
Organism: Protopterus annectens; assembly: GCF_019279795.1. Classification (NCBI taxonomy): domain Eukaryota; kingdom Metazoa; phylum Chordata; order Ceratodontiformes; family Protopteridae; genus Protopterus; species Protopterus annectens. Next base: position 246,246,065 of record NC_056739.1, on the reverse strand, counting down.
CTGTAGGTATTTTACCATATACAACCCACACTGTATAGACACATACTGCGTGCGGCTCCTGCACAGTAAGACACAGTCATATTGTTATGCATTGTGAATACCATTTATCCACTCGAGGCACGTGTCAGACATGGTAACTACTGCAGGTCACAGGTATTTATGTGTATGTGTCACACACATACATCATGTGTGCATTGCCATTGCTGGTTTAGGCAATGGCATGCATTGTTATGCACAAAGACCCACACAAGGTCATAATGTGTGACACAACCACACATGGCAGTTGTGGGTTACCAAAACATACCTGTCTGTACTCTGACAATGGTAATAGACCCAGTAGCGGAGTGCACTATTGGCATTACTGGCCAAGTAGCCCTGCTTGGCTGTGCTGATAGTGTGGTGACATCCCTTGTGTTTACTGGGGGAATATGCAGCATCTGGTGTATTGTAGTATTTACCAAAAGGATCTGTTCTCTCACACTTGCAATTACACACACCCTACTATCCCCCCCACACTTGCAGGATTCATACCCCTACCTAACTATGTCATGACACATGAGAGAGAGGCATTAGCGAAGCGCACTATTCGGATTACTAAGAGGTTCCTCTTTTCCGGCTATACTTATAGGGTGCTGACATCATCAGTGTTTGGAAAGGGTAATGTAAATCATGTAGTGTGATCTCCTGATTGCAAAAGAGCAAGTCTGTCATACAGAATTGCACACACACAAACTCCCCACATCCAAACACACACACTTGCCATTTGCAGGTTTCAAACTCCTACCTAACTATGTTATGACACTTGAGAGAGACGCATAAGCAGAGCGCGCTATTCGAATTACTGGGAGGTTTCTTTTCTCCTGCTGTACTTATAGGGTGCTGACTTCATCTGTACTTAGATAGGGGAATGTGCATCCTGTAGAGTGCTTTCACAGTTGCCAAAAGGGACATCTCCCTCACACAGACTTGCACACACACTAACCCCCCTCCACACACACTGGGCAGTTGCAGGATTCAAACCTCTACCTAACTATGTTATGACACCCGTGACAGACGCATTAACGAAGTGCGCTATTTGCATTACTGGGAGGGTTCCCTTCTCCTGCTATACTTATAGGGTGCTGACATCATCAGTGCCTAGATAGGGGAATGTGCATCCTGCAGAGTGTTTTCACAGTTGCCAAAAGGGACATCTCCCTCACACAGACTTGCACACACATCAATCCCGCTCACCCACACACACACAGAGCATTTGCATGGTTCGAACTCCTACCTACCTATATTATGACACTTGAGGGAGACGCATTAGCAGAGCGCGCTAACTGAATTACTGGGCATCTGGTCTGCACCTGCAGTATTTATAGGGTGCTGACATCTTTATTTCTACAAGGGTATGTGCATCTAGTACTACCTGTCAGATGGGGGATAGCATATATATGCATTTGCAGCCACCTACGTCAGGGTCAGATATGCACATCACACTGGTAGGTTATGTTCTATACCATGCTTCGTGACCACAGGACCTGTAACACACAACACAACCAGTACGGAACACCACTCCCACATCCAGGACACACACTTTGCTTCCCTGGGAACAGTGCCGGGATATGCAGGTGTTCACATACACCATTCCACTTGTTAACATCAGTTACAGGCATATTGTGTGTGGGAACTACTCAGGCCTCTACCATTTTACCCTACAGCCACTACAATTTGTGGGTCCATGCGCTATGGCAGAACCACTCACCACAGCCACATGGGGGAATACATATTGCACCTGTCCATCTGCAACATGGGTACTCACTGTTCCACACCAGAGGTAGACCACCATTGTTGATATCTGACCATACCCACCTTTCCCTGGACATCCATATCCCATCCCCACCCCCAGGCAAGGTTGTCACTGCAAACAAACTGTATTTAGCACAAGCAGACTCTACACTTGTGAAGACTGGGGTGAACGACTTCAAAGGACCCATGCTGGGGGACTATACTGGCCCCTCTGCATAATCCTTGACAATTGCATTCTATGAGCATGTGTAAGGTTTGCATTGATCATGCTATTCCACATATACCCATGACTGCTCCACAACAAGACACCTGTCAGGTGTACACCAGCCATATATGAGCCGTCCAACAGACAGAGTGAGCTAATACATTGCAGAGCTGTAGCCCACAGAGGGAGGACATCTGTGAACAGTACCAGCATGACACTTCATTCCCACGTAATCATCACAACACAGTGTTGACAGTAGAATTGTCCAGACAATGTATATAGGGCTCCCCTCAGTCTGTTATTGACGCCCACTTACTGTTAGAGGTCCTCAGCAACCCTCTTCTAGCACACACCAACAACATGGCTGTGGCTTAGCACATTCAAACCCTGGGATCTCCACTGTGCCCCTGCTTGACAGAGGCACAGCTCACTAGCCTCACACATTGCCTTATGTGACCTACTTTACAGTGGCACAGTAGCCTACTGTACTGGGGATGCAGATGCCAAGCACACTCTGGCTAAGCTGTCATTCCCTAGGATAACAAGCCTAGTAATGACCTCTACACTCATATGTTCAATTGTCAGATGCACAATATTTGTTGTGCTGTTAGACTGTTTGCAGGTCTTTATTGCCATAGCATTCCTGTTCCTATGAACAGCTTGTGTATCTGTGGAAGATGTTTGAATATGAGGGCGATCCACTATATCACTTATGTCTCTGTAGTCATTTACTGTGTGCACTGGGCAGATTGCTGTGTTGTGGTTGGTTCCTGGAATGACACGTACAAATACCAGATATGTGTGGCCAACTGCTAAACGGAGATATGGCCTAAGTGTGTGAGCATGCCCAGTTCAGCCTTTCCATGGCATGTTGTCTGACATATGCCTCATTTATCAAAGTGTGCGAGCATGCCCAGTGTGAGCTTTCCATATGTTGAACTCTGAAGTCCACCACATATTTGGGTGTGTGTCAACTTCAACAATATCTCACGTTTATGGTTGTGTGTTGGGTGTCATGTTATGTACTAACTGGCCAACTGCTTCGTGTCTGCCACAACAGGGATTATACTGTGCCTGCAGGGATTGCATGGGAAACTTTGCATACAGTTGTCAACATCCTTTCATGATGACCTAACACTGTAGTACCATATAGTGTACTGGTTCAGTACTTTCACTGTGGTGGACAGTATCCTGGGCTTTAGTCCTATCACTGCTTGACATCTACATAGTGAGCACAACAGACTGTGTAGGGGCCAGTTGTGCACATATGACCATGTTGCATTATGTTCAGATATGGACTACCTACACCAGGCTTGTCCAACATTGGTAGTGTATTCCACAACATAGGTGGACATTGGCAAACACTAGCGATGTTCCCTAGGCCATTTCTGATGCTAGTCACAGAGTGTGTTTGTCCTTCGACACACATTGTAACTGGAGTTTGCCATGACATATGTCATGGTTGGTATACTGTGCCTCCATCTACCTCTGACATAACAGTGATACCCAGGGTAAACCTACCATCTCCCATCCACTCATCGGGATTCCTCTTGAGGGGTGTTGATAGGTGACTCTCTGGCTAACCTGTAATGGGAGTTTACTCAAGAGTGGGGGTGCCTTCTGTGTTATGGATCATTGTCTACAGCTTGTCCTATGTATGTCAGTGCTGGGGTTCAGGTCTCTCATGTGCATAGCTCACTGCCATTCAGATTGTACAAGGTGCAGCATGTTCATTGATTCCAGCTTGGACATGGCTTCATACATCAGGCACAGCTTGCCTCTGGGTGGGCAGTATGGCAGTGTGTGGAGCTGCTGTTTGTTTACTCAGGCAACACATGGCATCTGTTCATCCTCTTTGCTACTCCTGGTGGGGTACTGTTATGGACTTTACAGTTGATGGAGGTGTCTGCTGAGGTATATCCCACAGGGGCTATTGTAGTCAATTGTGACGCTGATGAAGGATGACTGCAGAGCCACAGTGACCTCCCCTTATCTACATCTGACAACCTTCATGATTGGGTGGGTATATGGTATGTTTCTGCGAACACTACAGCCACATGTTTGTCCAATGCAGGATATCTATCACCGTGTGTCCCCAGGTCTTTCATTACATGTTAGGTACGTAATGGGTTAACACCTGTGTTGTAATTTGTGGGCACTTCCTGTATATCCACGGTGGTTGTCTATACACAGTTCTGCAATTAGCTTGCTGACATGGCTATGGCTCCAGTTGTCTGTTTCTAGGTGGCCCTTTTGTGGGTTGCTTGTGTCAGCTGGGGGTCGGATATGGTGGGCTGTTTGTACTCCTCTGCATACATGTTCAGTCACAGTCCTTCCATGTTGGCCTGTACCTATGGGACATATATCACGACGGGGGTCCCAGGACCAAGCCTTGTGGGATGCCACTCATATCTGCTTTGTAGTCTGACATGGATGCAGCATGTCTGACCATGTCAGTTCTGTCCTTGGTCTGGTTTGCAACCCCTCTACTGACATAGGGGTTTATATTTAAGCTGGTGAACATATCCATACTGAACTCGTAGGGTATTGTCTGGAAGCATATGCACGGTCCAGCTACGCTGTATGGACCACATTGCCCTCATCAATGGCCTTAATGACTGTTTCAAATGGGTCAAACATGTTTAGAGGCAGGATCTGTAGTTATGACAGCCACACTGTGTAGGGTCTGGTGTCAGTAGGTCCACGATAGCTTTATGTCTGCGGTACTTACTGATCCTTTCCATAGCTGTGCAGACCAAGCTTGTCAGGATCCTGGGGTGGTAGTTTGCAGTATCCATTCAGGCAACACCTTTGTTGTGAAGGACCACTGTTGTTGTACACTGCTCTTTGGGTACATATCCTGTGGTAAGGCTGACATTGGGCAGTAGTGTGATTTGGCATTCCATTATTCTTGGAGTCCATGTTGGCTTCAGCCCAGGACACCATCACATACCTTTGTTGCTGTGTGTTTTGCTTTGCAGATGATGGCTGTTACCTCAGCATCTGCAATGTCAGGAGACCAGCAGTCTGCTGGGATAGATATTTTGCATTCTGGGGGGGGGGGGGGTTTGCACTGAACCTGTCAGGTTGTATGTTGGCAATATGTGTGTGTGTTTGGTATGTTGTTTGTAATATCTGTGTAATTTGGAGCATATCTGTGAATTCCCAACATGGTTCCTACCATCAGTTAAGTAAGCCTTGAGATTATCCTTAGTGTCCTGTACAATTTGTATCTTCATAGGTTCATGGGTTCATACTAGGCTATCCACCCTAGGGCATTAGTAAGCCAAGCCAGAGTGTGTGTGTCTTTCGCCGCCCCTTGCTATGTGACTATTATGGCCATTTATGATTTTCTTTACTGTGCCTCTGTCTGGACGTGACACAGTGAAGACCCCCAGTGTACATGTACAATCATCCATCCACTTGGCAATATTCCTCTTGAGGGGTGTCAGTGAGGGGCTCTGCCTAAAATGGATTGGGATCCTGTTTCTGGGTGTGGGTAGCCTCTGGGTTATGTGTCTGTCCCTCCAGCACATCCTATTTCAATTATGTGTTGAGGCTGACATCTGTCACTCTCACAACTCCAATGGCTTTGATTTCCTGTGGTGGACCATGTCCATTACTCCTGTGTTGGACATGGCCTTGTACAACAGACATACAATGCCTCTGTGTAGGCAGTGTGTGACTGCAGTCAGCTGGGGTGTCTACAGCCAGGCAGCATATGACATATATTTGACACCCTTTATCCTCTTGGTGGGGTACCTTTGAGGTCTTCCTAACCGCTGCAGGTGTCAGGTACAGTACATCCCATATGAGTCATTGTACTAGATTATGGGACTGATAAGGGAACAGTACAGGGGCACAGTGACCTCTGTTGATGTAGATGTGAATCCTTTCATGATACAGTGTCCAATATAGATAGTCTTCCTAGCCACATTGGCATTGTGAGTGTCACATGACAGGTTACTGTCGACTTGTGTCCATAGGTCCCTGATTACTCCTTGCATACATAATGGTTTACCACCTATGTGGTAATTTATGAGTACCTTGTCTGGTATTTGGTGGGACATTCATACTGTCCAGTGTCTTCAGGATGTCTGGGTGGGGTTCGTGTGTATAAGAGTGTGGTCTGTCGCATGCTACAGACTGTACAGCAGTTTTAACTACACTTAGGTGCACATGGGTGGTCTCCGCTGCTTTGTGCATTGTCAGTTACCTGGCCGTATGGGTGTCTGTGCTGCATATGGATACTCCCCCTCTTTTGATGTTTTGGTCCAGGTTTGGGGCCATAACGCATGATATGTGGTATAACCTGGTAGTGTTGGTGTGCTATCAGTAGGCTTGCAGCAGGCTTCTGTCACTGCACAGACATCGATGTTCTCCATACTGGGAAGTGCCTCAGGGGCATGCATGTTGCAGTTTACATATCTGGCATTGGTCAGCATTCCCCTTATGTTTCTTACCACTTATGTTTTCTAGGGTGGTGGGTTAGTCTTTTTGGCCTTGCCTACATACGGCTCTATGGAGGTGGCAAAGGCCTTATCCAGTATCCAGACGCCCAGGGGTAACAGGTGCAAGCCATCCCTGGAACAGCAGCATGGCTTGTCATGCATGACATCTCAAGCAGACATACATTAGATCCTCTTGGACTGAAAGCTGTAACTGTGCCACCTGTTAAAGCTGATCATTCTGTGTTTGTACTGTGGCATCATTCTTGGTGAGGGTTGGATGCTGCAAATGACCAGTGTCATACCAGCCTGGAGTAAATACTCAGAGAGCTCATCCATGTCTCTTTTCATGTAGTCCAGGGAGGTACATCTCAGGTCATTCACACCAGCATGGACAATGAGTGCATCATATTTCTGCTTGCTTTGGGGTGACCTGCATACCTGTGTTATGTGGCATATTGTGGCAGCCTACAGGCAGCTTACTGTACCCTTTCCCTTGTTCACTCTGGTGAGTGGGACAGCAGTGTGTCTGCCTATACAGACACCTATTACAATTGTATCAGGCATGTTGTTTCTCCTTCTGGCCTGTAACTGTTTGGCACACCAGCTTTGTGTACTATGTGTTGCATGTGCTATGTTTGGAGGTTGTGGTTGCTTGGGGTCTGCTTTTGAGGCCTCTGTTGGTGTGGTGTGTTTGTAATTATGGCCTCCGGGAATGTTTTTCTGTGTTTATGTGTTTGGTTTACAGTTGTGATAGGTCTATGTTGGACTGGATTTGTGGTGTATGTGGTTACCTTCTCCTCCTGACTAGTTTTGACAGTACTGAGTTGGGGGAGCTCAGCCTCTGGTTTGGATAAATGGTTGCATCTCTCACATATATTTGTATTTATTGGGGGGAGTTGTGGGTTGTCTATGTACTTGGGGCAGGTGTCACATTGCCTCTGGATTCAAAGATTCTACTTGTTGTGGCTGGCCTTAGTGGATTGTATGTGTGGACATATTTTATTGCCATACTACTGATCAGTGATTACTTCCCTTTTTATGTTTGCTCTATCATGTAGTAGCTTCCTCATTCTCTTGCATGGTTTGGTAATGGCTGGAGTCCAGCATGCCAGATGCCTGCGTGTATGGCATTGTGTCTTGTTGTTATTTGTGATTGCATAATCCAAGCATTCCTGGCCATGTTCATGGAATGCCTGTATAACATGTTCTGCGGTGTGTCCCATATTCTGCACTTGCACAGGGCCTTTCGTGGATTCCACATCGGTTTGGAGGGGTGCAACCTATGCTTTACACATGTTTTTCACTGTGGTTTTCTGGCCAGGGACTGTGGTCAGGATTTGTATATCCAGTGTGATTACTCTATGGTCTGGTCTTACCAGTGAGGGACACACTTCTCATCTTGCCATCCAGTACACATGTTGCTGATTATCACATCCAGTATGCTTACCCTTCTTGTGGGAGTGGTACGTTGTTCCTGGGCATTTTGGTTTATGGATTCTGGGAACTTTTCTCCAACTGTATTGGTGCTAGTATAATGCTCCCAGTGTATGTCTGGGTATTTTCAGTCAAGCAATATAATGTGGTTTGGGGGGCTTGATATATTCATGTATTCCAACATAGGCCAGGTGCAGTTCCTGGTATTAGGACAGTAGTCTGCAGCAGGCTATATACTGGTAGGCAGTTTTAGCCATTGGTATTTGACCATGGCTAATCCATGCTGCTTCTTGTTGTGGTACCAACATGGGGGTGTGGTTATCCTTGACATTTACTGGTAGTCACCCGCCTTTTGTAGCTTGTTCCATGTTTTGCGGCTGTACAGCACAGTATGAGGTGTAACCTGGTAGTGTTAGGGTGCTGATGTGAGCCTTGACCCAGTTTTCTATTACAGGACTGATATCAACATTCTCCATACTGTGTGCGTTTACACTGCACGCATCTTGCTGTTTAGACTTCTGGCATTGGGTAGCATTACATCTAGGTTCCTATCCCTTGTGGTACCTATGAAGGTGGGTTTGTGTTTTGAGACTTACCTATTCAGGGCATGCTGTGGGTACTGACAGCCTTTGCCAGTATCCATGGGGCCTGGACTGATAGGTGCCGCCACCCTAGCAGGTGGTGCATCATGTCATGCTCCGCATGTCTTCCCAGGCTAAAACACATTGGCTCCCCTTTGACTAACTGCATTACTTCAGCCAGTTATTGCAATTGATCATCCCATCGTCATTTTGTGGCTTCATGCTTGGTGAGGGTGGATGTTAGTCAGGGTCCTCAGGTGTGCATATAGTACATGTTGTTACATTACTTAACACATGGCATTCATGCCTCAGGTGGTGGTGCTGCAGGGCTGCCTCTGTTGGATGCACATATTACACTCCCTGTACATGTTTGTGAGCAGGTCATGCCCTTTTAGGCATCCCTGTTACTATTTGAGTGAGTCAGAGGGGGTATCACTTCTAATAGCTTACTCCTGTCTTGCAGTGTCTCTTGAGAGAAACATCCTGCACTGCTGTTTGCAGAGTTTTAAGTGCTGGGCAGGGCTACTATTCTGCCTGTGTAATTGCCTGCTTCTAATTGTTTTCACCTGCTAGCTCCAGCAGTATTCCCTGCTAGCTTCCTACTAATTCTGTTGCTTCCTTTTTCCTTTCTGTTTCCTCAGGCAGCGTGCATACCAGCAGAAACGCACTCACAGTGGCTTGCGCGCACACATGCTTACACGGTTCAAGATCTGCCTATTCGGGTTAAAACGCACACACACCAGCTCAAACAGTCTTACAGGTCTGCCAACAGGCTCCCACATGCTCAGCCTGCCTTGCGCTTGCACACTGTAAACAGTCTTCAAAGTCTAGCAACATGCTCCTACATGCTCAGTCTGCCTTACACGTGCGCACACATGCTTACACAGTTTAGAACCATCTTATTTGGGTTAAAAGCGCTACACCAGCTCGAACAGTGTTACAAATCTATCAACACGCTCCCACATGCTCAGTCTGCCTTACACGTGCTCACACTGCCCTACTCACGCTTCATGGTGCTGCGTGTGCATGCACGCCCAGCAAGAAACTTTGGTGTAAGTAACAGTGTACACCTTCCATTTCTTGACTTTCCCATGCTTATCTTGTGGCACTCCTCTTTCCTAATCTCTGTCTTTCATCTGTCATGTTACACTGACCTCCAATGAACTGCATTTCTTTCTACCATTCCCCCCTGTGATGTCACCTATCTCCTACTCTATTCCTCCCCCTTATGTATCTCTTACACTACTCAGACTGTGCTCATTTGCTATGTGACTGTGGGATTCAGTATCCTAACCCTCATTTACATCAGATTGCCTACTAATGCTTAGTTACATGTCTTAGACTCAGCTTTCCCTTAACCACTACACGGTGGCCATGTTGTTTTGGTCTGCTGGTCCCTGCATTTGTCATTCCATGTATTGCATAAAACCCACATTTGTGGGTTTATAACCTTCATTTTATGTTTTATACAGCACAGCCCATTTGCTGGCGGGGCTGCACTGCGTTAAACATCGAAAAAAAAATTATATTTTTTAATTTTTGCATCGGGTTACCTTGCCAATGGCCACATATTTGGCCATTGGCATGCTATTACACATATGCACCCTTTATTTGGAGCTGACATGGCTCCGTTGTGATTTGCAGGCGTACTCAGTTGTCAACTGAGTACATTTCTACAACTAAAACTTATCTCCTACATGGGCTGGTTTCTGCTTTGTGTATCGCTAATATACCTCATTTGCATACCTTTTGGCTGCAAGTGAGGTATTTAGTATATCCATGCCAGTCCGTGTAAAGACGTTTAGCTGGTCTCTTACCGCGGAGTTTCGGCTGTTCCTGGATCGAGGCTTGCATGGAGTGTTACGTTTCTTACACTCCGTGCAAGCCTTTGTGAATCCTGCCCAGTATCTATCAGAACCAGAATCTTGAATAGTTAACAGTGATAAACAAATAGCAAAATGTAAGTTCCCCTGCTAACTGTAACACAAAGATAATATTATAATGCAACAGGGATCAATGACTAGACCCTTTATCAATTAATTATGATTTGCCTAATATCATTTAGTGACCAGAACCCTAACTCATCCTTTGTATTTAAGCTCAGTGACCATAGGGCTATTCTTCTGTCTTGCTAAATAGTATAAATTATACACTAGTTTAAAAGCAAGGTAGTTTATAATGCATTATATTCTATTAATCATATAACAGAAGGGATAAATTCATGTGTAAATGCAAGTAGCTTCTGAAACTGCAGTGTGCTTTGACCCCTGACCCTGGCAGCTGCCAGCTCAGCAAGCTTAATGTTATGCTTTTCATAAGTGATTATCTGCTGGGTCAGGAAATTAAAATGTGTAAATCTTCCGCTTCTTCCTGATAAGATAACTTGCCCTTGTAAATAATTAAATCTTCCTTTCCTGATGTAGTAATTTGTCCCTGTAAGATAAAACACAGCTGGTGGGAAAGTGAAACAGTGAACAAAGAGGTGAATTTAAAGTCTGAATCTGCTATTGTATTCGAACTGATATGAGACCTTTAAGAAGTAGCTTTACAGAAAGACAGTATGACTGGCCAGCTGGATAACAAGGCCATATTGTATCTAAAGGAAAAGTTTTTTTAAATGTACTGCATCAGCATTTTTAGATGAATAGAATACTGTTAGTAAAAGTGATGTAGATGCCTTGTGACTAATCACGTCAGTAAGGTGGGCATAACTTGAATGCAAACACTATAAAATATTCTGTACTTCCTGCATCATGTCAGACAAAATTCTGTACTTGTATGTTTTTTTGCCTCCTGGTGTACACTAGTAAACTTTTGAATCTGAATCTCCTGTGTATTGAATTCTGATTTTTTATTTAACAATTAGTATAGTACTAATGTTATGAAATCATACAGGAGATAGTTCCTCCTCCATTTACTTTACCTTTGCCATCAGTGGGTTAAATTTTAACTAATCCAGCTTACAAATCTGTTTGCAATATAACATTTCAGTGCTAGGAGGGGGTTCAGAATTGTGAGGTGCCACTGTAATGTGTAGCCTCTAGACTGCTGACAGTCACGACAGTAGAAAACAGTGAGCATCACCAACTAGTCCAGCTGTATTGCATATCACACCTGTCATCACCAACCAGTCACTGCATAGCATATCACACCTCTCATCACCAACTAGTCCAGCTGTATTGCATATGACACCTCTCAAACTGTTAGTACAAAAAATCTGGACAAAGCCTAAAATCATGGTGGGAGAAAGGGGAACAAAGCCACAAAAAATGTGTCACATTTTAAATATTGCTATTATAAACTTATAAACTTGCTAAAATAAGCAAATTTGTGTTTGTGTGCATTTGTTTGAAAGACAGGAAGTCTAAAACCCAAACGCATGTCATTATTTAGTGACTTCAGTTCTCAGTGATTTGCCAGAAAAAAAATCACAAATTTTATGAGGAACAGACAAAAAATATGAGGCAAAAATCTGACAGTCTGTAAAAATCTGCACAGTTGAGAGTTATGCAGTGTATCTGTGTTCAACTATCCATAGTTCTCTGATTTCTCTGTTTAACCCACTGGCTTCTTACAGTCATGTGCAACCACTGTCTGTGGCCCAGAACAGTGAGTAGGTGACTCTTCAGTTTCTGCCCTAGAAAATGTCTGGGTATTTCTAGAATCTATAACTTCAAACAGTATAAACATGTTGCAGTTGGGCCCCCACTTCATCAGGATTTTCAGCACTTGAATGTTATCATCCAGGCATATTTTAATTTCTGTAGGATCATACACACTCATTTTAATTTGTTTAGAGATTAGCAAATTCATAAATGGCCAGAAGACCCATCATTTCTCCAATCGCTATGTAGCAAAATAAAAATCAACATTAATATGTATCCACCTTGTACTTTAATGTAGCATCGTACTATTCAACTCTAAAAGATCCTATCATTATCCATAATGTGCAAGCACTGAAAATGATGCATTAAGCTTTTTCCCCATCAGATCTATTGCATTTGCCTGTGGAGATTTATGAACAAACACACTCTAAATTTAGACAGCAGGGCACACTTTAGAATTTGAGGTTAGACATTTTAATAAAAGTCTCTAAGTTGTGATTCTACAGTGATTCTGGAAGTCCACAGATTCAGTAATTATTACATTGGGCATGCTTTTTCTCTGTTCATCCAATCCTATTCCCAAAGAAATGTTTTATGTAAGTGGAATACTGCTTGAGTGTCTGCTGCTGTCAAATGATTATCCATGTACACCATGCTAATCTTCAGATGTTTAGTTTTAGTTACAGTGTTCTGCATGGTTTTCTTCAAATCTTGAAACTGGACTTCAGTGGAAACAGAAAGATTATTGATAAGTTATTTAAGTTCCTGGATTCTCATGATCAGCAGTTGAGTTTCTGAAACCTGCTGCCCGAGAACAGGGACAATATTATATGTGGCATGGACCCAGTTAAAAAAGTCATAAAGCCTCATCCTTAAGTGCTATTAGCAATAAGAAAAACATCAGTCTTCTTGGTGGGCAGCTTTCCTGTTTTAGATGTGGCAGTCATTTACTGAGCAGCATCTTAAAAGCCACAGTCCTTACTGGTTTACTGCAGTTTGTCAGGAAAATGATATTAAAATATTGCAGGAGCTATACTACAAACTCAATGCAGTCATCTAGGTTGGTACATATTTAAAAGCCCTGAAACAGTCTATCTATCTATCTATATATATATATATATATATATATATATATATATATATTTTTTGGGATCAGGAATACATCACACTGGTGGAACTCTTGCATTGATAAAGTGTAAAATGAAAGAAGGAAATAATGAAAAATTGTAGAAATCCCTGAACCTTATCTCTGAAACAACAACTTAAGAGTACTGTTAAAATATAAAGCAAAATATGAGCTTAAGAATAATGTCCATCAGTGCACTGCTTTCATCCATAATAACATCACATATTCCATTCCTAATAATGTAGTCAATATATTAGCAGGAAAATTAAGTTCTAACTTTATCCCACCTACACACATTGTTGCCTCCACTATCCATAAAATTTTGTTTCTCCTTGAAATAACCTCAGAATAAGTATTAGAGTCCCTGTCAAAGGTTGAAAATTATACTTACATGGTCCATACAACATGCAGGGCTAAATTGTCATCTATGTCAAGTATGCATTAACAGATCCTCTAGTTAAACTGTTCAAACACAGCCTATACAGAGGGTTTGTGCCTGATGCCCAGAGAACATCCACTCTGACTCCCCTACACAAGGGTGGCCTTCTACAGACATGGGTAGTTAGAGACCCATCAGCATCACTGGCCTTATAAGCCATGGAATGTATCATAGCAGAACTAATTTCTAAAGATACAGGCAACAACTGATGTTGACTCAGTTAATTTGGTATTATGAACAGCAGGTCCTGTCTCCTGAGCATAGCAGATTTGTTTAAATGGTTACAGTGGTTGAGGATAGTAGTTTACTTAATGCACACTGCTTCCCTTGACCTTGCCAAGACATTTAACACTATCCCCCATTTTTGGTATTACTGAAAAATTAGATGGTCTTCAGGTAAATCCTGTACTATCAGATGGATTGCAATTTGGTACCCTCTCTGAATGCAAAGTTGTAACTGGTGTGGTGCAACAGGAATCAGTGCAGGGCCTTCTCCTCCTTGGTATTTATTTTGTGGCCATCTAATCCAATATCCTAGAAGTATGGTTGGTCACGTTTCTTGATCACTGCAAGGCTGGCAATGTTATCTGCTCATCAACTGATTCTAGGCTTCAGCAAGGGTTGGGATGTTTACATACCTGGTATACTGAAAGTTGTTTCAAACCAAATACAAAAAGTGCAGCATAGTAGCATTCAACCAAAACATTGTTCCCATGTCTTGTGTTGTAAATGCCACTTCTCTTCAGCCAGATATGGTCATAACAGACCTGGATACTTATGTGGTCAACTTTTTTCTCATTACCAAAAAAACACTCAAAGCACAGAAAGATATAACCAACAACTCACTCTAGAGATATAAGCACCTGTATTTCAAGTTCGCTGAAGAAAAATATCACCAAGCTGAAAATGTTCAGAGAATTTATTGACATGATCCCGGTAAAACGAACAAAAGTACCATGTCTCTAGCGCCTCGACTAACAGACTTTAAAGAGTAACATGTTATCATATTACTTCCCCTTATATACCTAAAAATATCTAATACACAACCAATTATTTAATTAACAATTTAAACAGATACAGTCCATTAAAATACATATTAAATAAAATGTCTCCAATTGCATTCTTTGTTCATCCCCACAGGGTACAATGTATTAAATTTTAAAACCAATATTGCTTCCTTCCTACGCAGACACATTTTAATATTTTCTTCATTCATAAAATTCATTCTAACTTGCTCAAGAACCATGGCTTGTAAGCATCCACAATTCCCTTGATGTATTTCATTAAAATGACATGCCACTGGACTTTATTATTCCTGACATCTCTTACATGTTCTTTAACCCTAGTACTTAAACTTTTTTTACTTTCCCCTATATAATATTAATTACAGGGACACCTCAATGCATAGATAATACCTATACTCATGCAGGAATACACTCCCTGCATTTGAAATCTCTTGCCATTTATATCATGAAAAGGAGTCCGTTACATATTGGCAGATTAAACATCTGCCACATCTTTCTAGTTCCTGGTACTTCCAGGGTGGTTAGTAAGTTATTTTTTTTTTTAGTGGATTGTATGTGTGGACATATTTTATTGCCATACTACTGATCAGTGATTACTTCCCTTTTATGTTTGCTCTATCATGTAGTAGCTTCCTCATTCTCTTGCATGGTTTGGTAATGGCTGGAGTCCAGCATGCCAGATGCCTGCGTGTATGGCATTGTGTCTTGTTGTTATTTGTGATTGCATAATCCAAGCATTCCTGGCCATGTTCATGGAATGCCTGTATAACATGTTCTGCGGTGTGTCCCATATTCTGCACTTGCACAGGGCCTTTCGTGGATTCCACATCGGTTTGGAGGGGTGCAACCTATGCTTTACACATGTTTTTCACTGTGGTTTCTGGCCAGGGACTGTGGTCAGGATTTGTATATCCAGTGTGATTACTCTATGGTCTGGTCTTACCAGTGAGGGACACACTTCTCATCTTGCCATCCAGTACACATGTTGCTGATTATCACATCCAGTATGCTTACCCTTCTTGTGGGAGTGATGCGTTGTTCCTGGGCATTTTGGTTTATGGATTCTGGGAACTTTTCTCCAACTGTATTGGTGCTAGTATAATGCTCCCAGTGTATGTCTGGGTATTTTCAGTCAAGCAATATAATGTGGTTTGGGGGGCTTGATATATTCATGTATTCCAACATAGGCCAGGTGCAGTTCCTGGTATTAGGACAGTAGTCTGCAGCAGGCTATATACTGGTAGGCAGTTTTAGCCATTGGTATTTGACCATGGCTAATCCATGCTGCTTCTTGTTGTGGTACCAACATGGGGGTGTGGTTATCCTTGACATTTACTGGTAGTCACCGCCTTTTTGTAGCTTGTTCCATGTTTTGCGGCTGTACAGCACAGTATGAGGTGTAACCTGGTAGTGTTAGGGTGCTGATGTGAGCCTTGACCCAGTTTTTCTATTACAGGACTGATACCAACATTCTCCATACTGTGTGCGTTTACACTGCACGCATCTTGCTATTTAGACTTCTGGCATTGGGTAGCATTACATCTAGGTTCCTATCCTTGTGGTACCTATGAAGGTGGGTTTGTGTTTTGAGACTTACCTATTCAGGGCATGCTGTGGGTACTGACAGCCTTTGCCAGTATCCATGGGGCCTGGACTGATAGGTGCACGCCACCCCTAGCAGGTGGTGCATCATGTCATGCTCCGCATGTCTTCCCAGGCTAAAACACATTGGCTCCCCTTTGACTAACTGCATTACTTCAGCCAGTTATTGCAATTGATCATCCCATCGTCATTTGTGGCTTCATGCTTGGTGAGGGTGGATGTTAGTCAGGGTCCTCAGGTGTGCATATAGTACATGTTGTTACATTACTTAACACATGGCATTCATGCCTCAGGTGGTGGTGCTGCAGGGCTGCCTCTGTTGGATGCACATATTACACTCCCTGTACATGTTTGTGAGCAGGTCATGCCCTTTTAGGCATCCCTGTTACTATTTGAGTGAGTCAGAGGGGGTATCACTTCTAATAGCTTACTCCTGTCTTGCAGTGTCTCTTGAGAGAAACATCCTGCACTGCTGTTTGCAGAGTTTTAAGTGCTGGGCAGGGCTACTATTCTGCCTGTGTAATTGCCTGCTTCTAATTGTTTTCACCTGCTAGCTCCAGCAGTATTCCCTGCTAGCTTCCTACTAATTCTGTTGCTTCCTTTTTCCTTTCTGTTTCCTCAGGGGGGAGCAGCGTGCATACCAGCAGAAACGCACTCACAGTGGCTTACACGCGCGCACACATGCTTACACGGTTCAAGATCTGCCTATTCGGGTTAAAACGCACACACACCAGCTCAAACAGTCTTACAGGTCTGCCAACAGGCTCCCACATGCTCAGCCTGCCTTACACGCACGCACACTGGCGTAAACAGTCTTCAAAGTCTAGCAACATGCTCCTACATGCTCAGTCTGCCTTACACGTGCGCACACATGCTTACACAGTTTAGAACCATCTTATTTGGGTTAAAACGCACGCACACCAGCTCGAACAGTGTTACAAATCTATCAACACGCTCCCACATGCTCAGTCTGCCTTACACGTGCTCACACTGCCCTACTCACGCTTCATGGTGCTGCGTGTGCATGCCCAGCAAGAAACTTTGGTGTAAGTAACAGTGTACACCTTCCATTTCTTGACTTTCCCATGCTTATCTTGTGGCACTCCTCTTTCCCTAATCTCTGTCTTTCATCTGTCATGTTACACTGACCTCCAATGAACTGCATTTCTTTCTACCATTCCCCCTGTGATGTCACCTATCTCCTACTCTATTCCTCCCCCTTATGTATCTCTTACACTACTCAGACTGTGCTCATTTGCTATGTGACTGTGGGATTCAGTATCCTAACCCTCATTTACATCAGATTGCCTACTAATGCTTAGTTACATGTCTTAGACTCAGCTTCCCCCCTTAGCAACCACTACACGGTGGCCATGTTGTTTTTGGTCTGCTGGTCCCTGCATTGTCATTCCATGTATTGCATAAAACCCACATTTGTGGGTTTATAACCTTCATTTTTATGTTTTATACAGCACAGCCCATTTGCGCGGGGCTGCACTGCGTTTAAACATCGAAAAAAAAATTATATTTTTTTAATTTTTGCATCGGGTTACCTTGCCAATGGCCACATATTTGGCCATTGGCATGCTGCCTGACACATATGCACCCTTTATTTGGAGCTGACATGGCTCCGTTGTGATTTTTGCAGAAGCGTACTCAGTTGTCAACTGAGTACATTTCTGCAGCTAAAACATCTCCTACATGGGCTGGTTTCTGCTTTGTGTATCGCTAATATACCTCATTTGCATACCTTTTGGCTGCAAGTGAGGTATTTAGTATATCCATGCCCAGTCCGTGTAAGAGACGTTTTAGCTGGTCTCTTACACGGAGTTTCGGGCTGTTCCTGGATCGCGAGGCTTGCATGGAGTGTTACACGTTTCTTACACTCCGTGCAAGCCTTTGTGAATCCTGCCCAGTATCTATCAGAACCAGAATCTTGAATAGTTAACAGTGATAAACAAATAGCAAAATGTAAGTTCCCCTGCTAACTGTAACACAAAGATAATATTATAATGCAACAGGGATCAATGACTAGACCCTTTATCAATTAATTATGATTTGCCTAATATCATTTAGTGACCAGAACCCTAACTCATCCTTTGTATTTAAGCTCAGTGACCATAGGGCTATTCTTCTGTCTTGCTAAATAGTATAAATTATACACTAGTTTAAAAGCAAGGTAGTTTATAATGCATTATATTCTATTAATCATATAACAGAAGGGATAAATTCATGTAAATGCAAGTAGCTTCTGAAACTGCAGTGTGCTTTGACCCTGACCCTGGCAGCTGCCAGCTCAGCAAGCTTAATGTTATGCTTTTCATAAGTGATTATCTGCTGGGTCAGGAAATTAAAATGTGTAAATCTTCCGCTTCTTCCTGATAAGATAACTTGCCCTTGTAAATAATTAAATCTTCCTTTCCTGATGTAGTAATTTGTCCCTGTAAGATAAGAACACAGCTGGTGGGAAAGTGAAACAGTGAACAAAGAGGTGAATTTAAAGTCTGAATCTGCTATTGTATTCGAACTGATATGAGACCTTTAAGAAGTAGCTTTACAGAAAGACAGTATGACTGGCCAGCTGGATAACAAGGCCATATTGTATCTAAAGGAAAAGTTTTTTTAAATGTACTGCATCAGCATTTTTAGATGAATAGAATACTGTTAGTAAAGTGATGTAGATGCCTTGTGACTAATCACGTCAGTAAGGTGGGCATAACTTGAATGCAAAACACTATAAAATATTCTGTACTTCCTGCATCATGTCAGACAAAATTCTGTACTTGTATGTTTTTTGCCTCCTGGTGTACACTAGTAAACTTTGAATCTGAATCTCCTGTGTATTGAATTCTGATTTTTTATTTAACAATTAGTATAGTACTAATGTTATGAAATCATACAGGAGATAGTTCCTCCTCCATTTACTTTACCTTTGCCATCAGTGGGTTAAATTTTAACTAATCCAGCTTACAAATCTGTTTGCAATATAACATTTCAGTGCTAGGAGGGGGTTCAGAATTGTGAGGTGCCACTGTAATGTGTAGCCTCTAGACTGCTGACAGTCACGACAGTAGAAAACAGTGAGCATCACCAACTAGTCCAGCTGTATTGCATATCACACCTGTCATCACCAACCAGTCACTGCATAGCATATCACACCTCTCATCACCAACTAGTCCAGCTGTATTGCATATGACACCTCTCAAACTGTTAGTACAAAAAATCTGGACAAAGCCTAAAATCATGGTGGGAGAAAGGGGAACAAAGCCACAAAAAATGTGTCACATTTTAAATATTGCTATTATAAACTTATAAACTTGCTAAAATAAGCAAATTTGTGTTTGTGTGCATTTGTTTGAAAGACAGGAAGTCTAAAACCCAAACGCATGTCATTATTTAGTGACTTCAGTTCTCAGTGATTTGCCAGAAAAAAAATCACAAATTTTATGAGGAACAGACAAAAAATATGAGGCAAAAATCTGACAGTCTGTAAAAATCTGCACAGTTGAGAGTTATGCAGTGTATCTGTGTTCAACTATCCATAGTTCTCTGATTTCTCTGTTTAACCCCACTGGCTTCTTACAGTCATGTGCAACCACTGTCTGTGGCCCAGAACAGTGAGTAGGTGACTCTTCAGTTTCTGCCCTAGAAAATGTCTGGGTATTTCTAGAATCTATAACTTCAAACAGTATAAACATGTTGCAGTTGGGCCCCCACTTCATCAGGATTTTCAGCACTTGAATGTTATCATCCAGGCATATTTTAATTTCTGTAGGATCATACACACTCATTTTAATTTGTTTAGAGATTAGCAAATTCATAAATGGCCAGAAGACCCATCATTTCTCCAATCGCTATGTAGCAAAATAAAAATCAACATTAATATGTATCCACCTTGTACTTTAATGTAGCATCGTACTATTCAACTCTAAAAGATCCTATCATTATCCATAATGTGCAAGCACTGAAAATGATGCATTAAGCTTTTTCCCCATCAGATCTATTGCATTTGCCTGTGGAGATTTATGAACAAACACACTCTAAATTTAGACAGCAGGGCACACTTTAGAATTTGAGGTTAGACATTTTAATAAAAAGTCTCCTAAGTTGTGATTCTACAGTGATTCTGGAAGTCCACAGATTCAGTAATTATTACATTGGGCATGCTTTTTCTCTGTTCATCCAATCCTATTCCCAAAGAAATGTTTTATGTAAGTGGAATACTGCTTGAGTGTCTGCTGCTGTCAAATGATTATCCATGTACACCATGCTAATCTTCAGATGTTTAGTTTTAGTTACAGTGTTCTGCATGGTTTTCTTCAAATCTTGAAACTGGACTTCAGTGGAAACAGAAAGATTATTGATAAGTTATTTAAGTTCCTGGATTCTCATGATCAGCAGTTGAGTTTCTGAAACCTGCTGCCCGAGAACAGGGACAATATTATATGTGGCATGGACCCAGTTAAAAAAGTCATAAAGCCTCATCCTTAAGTGCTATTAGCAATAAGAAAAACATCAGTCTTCTTGGTGGGCAGCTTTCCTGTTTTAGATGTGGCAGTCATTTACTGAGCAGCATCTTAAAAGCCACAGTCCTTACTGGTTTACTGCAGTTTGTCAGGAAAATGATATTAAAATATTGCAGGAGCTATACTACAAACTCAATGCAGTCATCTAGGTTGGTACATATTTAAAAGCCCCTGAAACAGTCTATCTATCTATCTATATATATATATATATATATATATATATATATATATATTTTTTTTTTTTGGGATCCAGGAATACATCACACTGGTGGAACTCTTGCATTGATAAAGTGTAAAATGAAAGAAGGAAATAATGAAAAATTGTAAGAAATCCCCTGAACCTTATCTCTGAAACAACAACTTAAGAGTACTGTTAAAATATAAAGCAAAATATGAGCTTAAAGAATAATGTCCATCAGTGCACTGCTTTCATCCATAATAACATCACATATTCCATTCCTAATAATGTAGTCAATATATTAGCAGGAAAATTAAGTTCTAACTTTATCCCACCTACACACATTGTTGCCTCCACTATCCATAAAAATTTTGTTTCTCCTTGAAATAACCTCAGAATAAGTATTAGAGTCCCTGTCAAAGGTTGAAAATTATACTTACATGGTCCATACAACATGCAGGGCTAAATTGTCATCTATGTCAAGTATGCATTAACAGATCCTCTAGTTAAACTGTTCAAACACAGCCTATACAGAGGGTTTGTGCCTGATGCCCAGAGAACATCCACTCTGACTCCCCTACACAAGGGTGGCCTTCTACAGACATGGGTAGTTAGAGACCCATCAGCATCACTGGCCTTATAAGCCATGGAATGTATCATAGCAGAACTAATTTCTAAAGATACAGGCAACTTAACTGATGTTGACTCAGTTAATTTGGTATTATGAACAGCAGGTCCTGTCTCCTGAGCATAGCAGATTTGTTTAAATGGTTACAGTGGTTGAGGATAGTGGTTACTTAATGCACACTGCTTCCCTTGACCTTGCCAAGACATTTAACACTATCCCCCATTTTTGGTATTACTGAAAAATTAGATGGTCTTCAGGTAAATCCCTGTACTATCAGATGGATTGCAATTTGGTACCCTCTCTGAATGCAAAGTTGTAACTGGTGTGGTGCAACAGGAATCAGTGCAGGGCCTTCTCCTCCTTGGTATTTATTTTGTGGCCATCTAATCCAATATCCTAGAAGTATGGTTGGTCACGTTTCTTGATCACTGCAAGGCTGGCAATGTTATCTGCTCATCAACTGATTCTAAGAAGCTTCAGCAAGGGTTGGGATGTTTACATACCTGGTATACTGAAAGTTGTTTCAAACCAAATACAAAAAAGTGCAGCATAGTAGCATTCAGCAAAACATTGTTCCCATGTCTTGTGTTGTAAATGCCACTTCTCTTCAGCCAGATATGGTCATAACAGACCTGGATACTTATGTGGTCAACTTTTTTCTCATTACCAAAAAAACACTCAAAGCACAGAAAGATATAACCAACAACTCACTCTAGAGATATAAGCACCTGTATTTCAAGTTCGCTGAAGAAAAATATCACCAAGCTGAAAATGTTCAGAGAATTTATTGACATGATCCCGGTAAAACGAACAAAAGTACCATGTCTCTAGCGCCTCGACTAACAGACTTTAAAGAGTAACATGTTATCATATTACTTCCCCTTATATACCTAAAAATATCTAATACACAACCAATTATTTAATTAACAATTTAAACAGATACAGTCCATTAAAATACATATTAAATAAAATGTCTCCAATTGCATTCTTTGTTCATCCCCACAGGGTACAATGTATTAAATTTTAAAACCAATATTGCTTCCTTCCTACGCAGACACATTTTAATATTTTCTTCATTCATAAAATTCATTCTAACTTGCTCAAGAACCATGGCTTGTAAGCATCCACAATTCCCTTGATGTATTTCATTAAAATGACATGCCACTGGACTTTATTATTCCTGACATCTCTTACATGTTCTTTAACCCTAGTACTTAAACTTTTTTTACTTTCCCCTATATAATATTAATTACAGGGACACCTCAATGCATAGATAATACCTATACTCATGCAGGAATACACTCCCTGCATTTGAAATCTCTTGCCATTTATATCATGAAAAGAGTCCGTTACATATTGGCAGATTAAACATCTGCCACATCTTTTAGTTCCTGGTACTTCCAGGGTAGTTAGTAAGTTATTTTTAGGTTTTCTATAGATGTTCCTCACTAAAAAATCTTTTAAATTACATCCCCTTTGACAGGAAAACCCCAATCTAACATTTTTAAAAAATGATGTTTCTCTACTAAGAGTATTCCAGTATTATTTTAATATTCTTTCCAAAATCCCTGAAAATACATTAAATGTTGAAACAAAAACATATCTTCCATTTGTCCTATATTTCGTACTGAGTGTCACTTATTCCAGTAAAATTCCTTTTTACTTTTGTGCCATTATTTACTAAAGCGTTCAAATATCGTTTAATTTTATTTTCTTCATAGCCTCTTCTTAAGAATACTCTTGACATTTTATCAATCTCTATCCTACATTTGTCTGAATCATTGCAAATTCTACTTATTTTAGTAAATTCATTATAAGGTATTGCCTCTAGTGTATGTGGGGGGTGGCAACTAGAGGCATGAAACATGAAAGAAGGCTGATCAAATTTCCTATACATGCTAGTTTTCAGATTTCTACCATTCGTAACCTCCACTGTTACATCCAAATAATGCACCTTAGTTCCTATCTGTGTTCCTTCAGATTATATACCAAAACCACTGGCATTCAAATAATGTACAAACAACTTTGCTTGATCTTCTCCACCTTTACAAATAAAAATAAGATCATCTATAAAACGACAGTAATCCAAAACATTTGAAATGTGAAAATTACTTCTATAAATATGTATATTTTCCACCATACCCATAAAAAGATTAGCGTACATGGGGGAAAAAGCCACCCCCATGGCTGTGCCTTGAATTTGTTTGTATAATGTATCATCAAACATAAAAAGTTATTAGTCAGACAAAACAAAACAAGTTCCTTAATGTATTGAGTACATGGATTATCACCCAAAAAATGTTCAATTGCTCGCATTCCAATTAAATGCTGAATATTAGTATAAAGACTTACTACATCAACTACTATAAAGTAAATATCTACTTCCCAATGAATTTTTTCATCCTGTTCATAAAATCAGAATAATTCTTTATATATGAATGTAATTTAATAACTTCCTTCAATAAACACTGATGTAAAAAGCAACTCAAATTCTTTGTAAAATAGTCACAAGCTGATACTATGGTGCGACCTGGTGGAAAATTACTGGTTTTATGAATTTTGGGAACACAGAAAATCTAGCCATTTTATCATTTTTGTTTAAAAGTTTACTTTTAGCTTCTGAAGCCTTAAAATAGCATAAACAAATTCCCTTATTTATTAACTTTTCATATTCCATTTTGGATTGTTCATAGACTGACATGTCTATTTTTGTGTAAATGTGTTCATTATCTAGATGTTCCTTACACATATCTCTCCCCCTCCAACGAGCAGCCCTAAGGTGTGTCCAGGCCAGCCACAGGTTATTTAATGCTATCTGTGCTTCCCGGAATCTACTTCTGGCCCAAACTTTCTGGAAAACCACCTCCTGCCAAACATCTGTGGACTGTGTCCTCTCTTAGTGGACTTAACAAAGTTATTTAATATTACCTGTGCTTCCCGGAATTTACTTCTGGCCCAAACTTTCTGGAAAACCACCTCCTGCCAAACATCTGTGGACTGTGTCCTCTCTTAGTGAACTTAACAAAGTTATTTAAAGCTACCTGTGCTTCCTGGAATCTACTTCTGGCCCAAACTTTCTGGAAAATCACCTCCTGCCAAACATCTGTGGACTGTGTCCTCTCTTAGTGGACTTAAAGTATGTACTGCTCACCTGGAATATATATATGCTACCTGTAATCTCAGGGCTATCCCTGTGTTGGCTGTCTCACCTGCTGACCTCTCCCTCTCCACTACCCCATTCTCCTACTCTAACCTGCTTATCCCTCAGTCTTCCTACCCCCTCTCAGCCCTACTCCTTTCCACTGTTAAGCATACCCCCACAGTCCAAACTACTCTTTCCATATATCCATTCCTCCTTGTATCTGCTTGTTTCCTCTCTACCACAGCAAGAGATCCTAAGCACCCCCTTATTCCTTGCCCTAACTTGCTTGTCCTTAAGCTTCTATACGTGTGCTCTGCTTCTAACCCTCTGCTACCTTAATCTCAGGCCCACTACCTCTGCTTATAGCTAGAACCCTACACTCTCATTTCTCTCCCTTTCTCCTCTTTCACTGATTGTTTTTTTACTGGGTCCTTCCTTGTCGGTGTAGCCCCACTCCGTTCGCCCTCGCAATGCTCAGGCTCACTTCACTCCCCTACCCTACCCCCATTCCAACCCACCCCCAGTACAGTTTCCTTTATACTTAACCATCCCTCCCCTTCCTGCCAAGCCATCCACTACGAATCCACTTCCTGCTTATCACCACTCCCACACTTTAACTTCCAATCAAGCATAGCATATTCCCCTACTATACATCCTTTCCTAACTTCCTCTCTCCACACCCAATCCAAACTACTCATCATGCTGCATCTACTTATATCTGCAACACTACTCAATCTGCTCTCTATCTCTACCTCCTATCACTACCACCTCATAAATCCATTCCTCTGTTCTCCAACTTCTCACTCTTACTACAGCTTTCCTACTTCTTCCTTTACCATCTCTCCAAACCTATTTAACACTTCTAGCTCAACTCTGTATAAAAGACACATATTACAAGTTCTCAAACCATCTAATAAGACTAAATCTAAACCAGCCAAATACTGTCAACCTTTCACATCAATTGCTCTTCTCACTAAAGACCTACTCTCCTCCGGGGACATCCACCCCAACCCAGGCCCCTCTACACCTCCCTCTCCCCATCCCCCCATCTACCTTATCTACCTCCTCCTCACAATTCTCTTCCAACAACTTACCAAACATACAACCTCTGTCCCATAACTCACCTCCATGTAAACACCTAACCTTTTATTCACTGAATATTCAAAGCCTAGCTAATAAAACTACTGAGCTGCACTCTTGTATTGCTTACAAAACCCCTCACATCCTATCCCTATCTGAAACATGGCTCAAGCCACATATCTCTAATAGTGAAATACTCCCTCCTGGCTACAACATCTACTGCTCTGACAGACCTTCAAAGAAAGGTGGCAGCGTAGCCATCCTCTGCTCTAACAGCCTTAACCTCTCACCTTACCCCACACATCTATTCCCAGCTTCCACTCTGCTGAACTTCTCATTCTAAACTTTCATCTGAATTCCCACAAAAAACTGGCTATAATTTCCATCTATCTTCCTCCTGGCAACAACATACCCATTCTGGAAAACATCTTATCCTGGTTCACTCTCAGCATACCTTATGAAACACACATCCTTGGCAATATCAATATAGACTGGTCAAAACTCTCTACTGACTCTCCCTTACATAGTATTCACCTTCATGGTTTCCATCAACTCATTTCTACCCCCACTTGCTTCCACAAAACTTCAACCTCCAGCTCCATAATAGACTGGATTCTTACCAACACCCCCCATCACTACCACCAGCCCACAACCTTAACAGACTCCCTTAGTGACCTCCTCCCTACCTCCATCTTGAGATACAACTTCCATACTCTTAAACCCTACCTTTTCAAAGACTGTAGAAAACTATCTACATTTAAACATTGACAGTTTAACTCTATTCTACAAAACATGGACTGGTCCATCCTTAGACAACTCCCCCTAAATGATTCTGTTAACACTTTTAACAGCATTTTCCTGAATACTCTGGACTCCCTAGCTCCCTCCAGGAAGATTAGAGTGAAATCTAATCATGCTCCCTGGCTTTCAAAGGAAACTAAGTCCATCATGAAACAAAGAGACAGTGTCTGGAAAGCCTGAATCAAATCTAAACAAACACCTCTTCTTCTCAAATACAAACAACTATGCAATCTTGCTAAAAAACAGGCAATAATAGACAAAAAATCATGCTATAGCTCAGGCCAACACAAATATAATTAAATCCTCATAAATTTTGGACAACACTTAACAGCATCCTTTACCCAGGTAGTCCCTCTAACAACTCCCCCTACCCAAACACAACTCCTGAGGAAACAGCTACCCTACTTAATTCACATTTTATCTCCTCCATCCAAAATCTCCTACCCTCTCAACCTACCTCTTCCTCTTTTCCTGACTCCACACCCGGCCATAACACTACTTCTTTTTCCTTTAAGCCTGTTCCCATTTCCTACAGCAAATCTCTACTGCTCAAACTCAAACCCTGCTCTCCCTCTTCTGACAAATTACCTCCTACCTTCCTCAAACTCGCAGCTGACTCTATTGCCTACCCAGTGACAATATTAATAAATAGATCTATGCAAGAATCTACTGTTCCTACCCTTTGGAAATCTTTATGCACTATCCCTCCCCGTAAAGGAGGTAACTCCACTGACCCTTCCAACTATAGACTTATTGCCATTCTGTCCCCACTATCTAAGATACTAGAAAAATGTATCCACACTCAACTTTTCAATCACCTTCTCAACCACAACTTACTCACCCCTACCCAACATGGTTTTCGCCCCTGTCACAGCATAACTACTGCTCTACTCTCCTTCACTCACACCATTGCAGAATCTTTGGACAACAATAAACTTACTTCCTGTCTCTTTCTTGACCTCTCCAAAGCTTTTGATACAGTGTTTCATCCATTACTTCTATCTAAACTTGCCACCTTTTACCTCTCCACCTCCACCCTCAGCTGGTTCGCTAGCTATCTGTCTGGACACAAACACTCAGTCAGATGGCTCTCTTCCTCTTCTCCTTTCTTGCCTGTCTCTACTGGTGTTCCACAAGGTTCCATCTTGGTTCCCCTCTTATTCAACATCTTCACCAATGACCTTTTTACACATGCTATCAGTCATCTCATACAATATGCAGATGACTCCACAATTATTTCTACAGCCAACAACATCTTTGACCTACACTCCCTAACCCAAAAAGCTCTACTTTCCACTGAACAATGGCTTTTAAAAAATGTACTGATCCTCAATCCTACAAAAAACAAACTCTTACTCTTTCTGCCCCATTCTCTTACTCATCATAAATCCTCCTTTGTCATTAAGTCCTGCAATAATACTGCTATCCAACCTAACAACTACACCAAACTCCTAGGGGTCATCATCAATGATGAACTAAAATTCAATCAACACATACAACAATGCATAAAGAAAACACATCAGAAACTAGGTCTCTTATACCGGAACAAAAAATATCTCAGTCCCAAGACTTGACTCACCCTAGGACAAGCACTTCTCCTCCCCTCTCTCCTCTATGCCGCTCCAGTTCTCACAAATATCCAAAAAACTACCCTGAACAAACTCCAACAATCCTACCACAAAATAGCCAGATTCATCACTAACTCCCCAAACAACACACACCACTGTATTGCTTTGAAGTCTCTACAATGGCTAGAACTCCCACAACTACTACATCTCTACCAATTTCACATGCTGCACTCTATGCTCTTTAAACCCTCCTACTGTCCATCTATATCTCTCCTAGTCTCTGTCTACACCCCATCTCAACCCCTCCACACCTCTAATCAACAATTGCTTGATATTTACCACCCTAATAAGTCAGTAGGTAAGCTACTCTACAAACACTCTGTGGCCCAAGCCTGGAACAAACATCCCCTGGACATACGCTCAATCTCTCACACCCCACTATTTAAAAAGAAACTTAAGACACATTTACTGCCCCTGCTATGACCCTACATAGTTCTCTCCTCCCCCCACATTGGAATCACTCTCAGTTGATCCTACTCACACTCTGCACTCTTCCTCACTAGCACAGTTACATAGTCTTTTCCTGAAAAAAAAAAACAAAAAAAACGTGCTGTCATTTAACTGTTGCTAGTGCTTATTTCTATTGTTTGCTATGCTTGTTTACTACTGTAATGATTTATTGTACTATCTGGAGCTTTCTCATCGGGTCTCCACTGAAAATGGGACAAAATCCCAGTTGGACTAACCCGGTTAACAAATGTCAATAAATAAATAAATAAATAAATAAATAAATAAATAAATAAATCTTTAAATAATCTAGAGAATTCATAATTACTAGTTTACTCCCTTTATCTGAGGGCTTAAACACCAGTTTATAATTTTTACTGAGATTTTGCAATGTTTCCCATTCCAATTTAGTAAGATTAAATTCCATTTTACTTCGTAAAAAAATCATTGACTTCCTTGTCCACAATAAAATTCATAGCATGATAACATTTTTGTATCATTTCATTTTTAAAAGGAGGCAAAAAAACTGAAGCACTCTGAATTTGTGATAAATCCAGACAACAATAAGCATTACATTCACTTTCTGATTCACAAGAGAAAAAAAATCTTCCTCACTCAACGAACTTACTTCACTTAGCGAATTACTTTCATTCTCCCTGTTGTCTTTGAAAAAATCTTTAAGATGTAATTTACGTGCTAGTCTAAATAAATCTATTTTAACTTCATGAGCCCTAGGTAACACAGTAGGGATAAACTTTAAACCTTTATTCAGCACAGATATTTCACTTTTTAATGAATTTTAATGAGATACATCAAGGGGATTGTGGAGGCTTACAAGCCACGGTTCTTGAGCAAGTTAGAATGAATTTTATGAATGAAGAAAATATTAAAATGTGTCTGCGTAGGAAGGAAGCAATGTTGGTTTTAAAATTTAATACTTTGTACCCTGTGGGGATGAACAAAGAATGCAATTGGAGACATTTTATTTAATATGTATTTTAATGGACTGTATCTGTTTAAATTGTTAATTAAATAATTGATTGTGTATTAGAGATTTTTAGTTATATAAGGGGAAGTAGTATGATAACAAAATGTTACTCTTTAAAGGCTGTTAGTCGAGGTGCTAGAGACATGGTACTTTTGTTCGTTTTACCGGGATTGTGTCAATAAATTCTCTGAACATTTTCAGCTTGGTGATATTTTTTTCAGCGAACTTGAAATACAGGTGTTTATATCTCTGGAGTGAGTTGTTGGTTATTTTTTCTCATTACCACTATAGTCAGGAAATCCAATCTGGCTCAATTAATTTCCAGGGGAAAATCTTCTAGATCCAAATAAGTCATCCCACTACTGTTGTCTACCCTTGTCAGACCCATTACTGTATACAGTGTCTCCTTTGTTATGTATAAATTAAGCATATATCATGACTGGAAAGCTCACAAAGCTACTTACTGAAGAAAATTAAAGGCTTTAAATTCTTCAACTATCCTGATACATTAGTATGACTCTCTTCACATGCAGTAGCCTACAGGTTGCTCCAAAGTGACCTGTGTCTCACTTTTCAAGCCAAGAAAGACACAGTCCTATTTGACTTTCTATCTCTTTGCAAATCCAGTAGCTCTACACTAAGGACACAAACGTACACTAACAAATAAACAAGTCTGATTGCGGAGAGAGGTTTTCTAACTCAACATAGTCCAAGCCTACAGAATAAGTTTACACTGCAGGTCAAACAAAGTACTACTTTGGCTCCTTTTAAGGCTAGTCTTGAGTTTTGGATGAGTAGTCCCAAATTTACAACAGGGTTACAGCGTATATCCCTGCTTGATTTGGGAGGTGAACACTATTAAGTGCTTAAAAATGGAAGCACACACTTCCAAGTTTGTTTACTTAAAGGCGATTATGACTAGGCATCTCATAGTCCTCATGATCACTAACTAACATTGTCTGCATGCTTCTATTTTTCTAAATCTAGATATTCAGTTATAAACAGCAATGAAACTGTGCTTTTAAATGGAATGATAACAGAACAGCTGCATCTTGATTTTATGAATGCTGGTTCAGACACCATGATAAAGTGTTTTTTTTTCTTTTTTTTTTGGTTGAACACATTGAATGCATTATTTTGGGACAAATAAGTTGTGGTTTACTTTGTTGTTATAATGGCACAATAACCAAAAAACATTTATATAATATGTATTTTCCCCATGAGAAAAACAAAAGTGTAGTTATTGTTGGAAATTAATCTAATAAAATATTCATTAGGTGTACTATGAAGATATAATAGTAAAGAAAAAAATTCTGAAGCCAAACTTTGGGCTGTTTTTATTACTCTCATGAACTAATGCAGACCAATATTTTCAGCTCCTCTTGTCTGCGGAATTCCAAGGCATTGTATTTCCCTTCTGACAGAGTACATCTCTTTTGACTCTGAAGAAGCCATATAAATAGTCCTCAAATAAAACATATTCTGATTATTCTCTTCATACACAGATACTCCCTGATCCAAACATGTACATTTATACTCTCCCTGAAGGTGTTATCGATAGTTGTTTAAGTGTGATCAACTAATGTTAGTGGTCAGAGAACACTGTAGTATATTGCCTCCCTTTGTACAAGATCAACTGCTTTATAACTGGGTGTACCTCTTTTTGTTTTTTATTTTTTTGTCAACCTACTGCATTTTGCTCAGTGGTTCCCTTATTTCATTTCATTGATCCATTCATTCATTCATGTCTTGAGACAGAAGTCAGACACCATCAAGCCTCAGTGAGAGTCCTATGGCCTATATCATTTCATGTTGGAGGGTGTAATAAACTCATCTGTTATACAATGAGGATAGAGTTAGCTGATAGGGAAGAAGCCAGTGTGATGGATGCAAAAGACTCCCCTCCCAACTCCTGCAACTCCTAACCCCTGCAGTGTCATTCTTGAGCTTCACTATTTGACACTTTCTATGGTCCTCATGAATGTATCTTCAGCTAGCGTGGCACACTGCTAGGTAGCACTTGCTTAGTAGCTCATTCTACACAGGTACAACATTTAGGTCACATGGAAGTTGTGAGTCAGTGTCACCTCCTCCTCTTGCAATGACCACTCATTCATACCCTCTGTGGACCATCCTCTATAGTGCTCTTACAGCTAATCCAACATAGGTAATCTAGAATGTAAGAAAACTTTATTCTTTAGTGCGACAGGTGTGGGCTACCTCTTTTTGTTTTTTAATACAGTTTTTCTCCTTCACCTACAAGCTGGTAAACCATCAATGAGTATTTTGTTGAAGCCCTATAATTCCCCTGCACATGCCCAAAACAATCCTAGCAGTGGGGCAGTGCAAGGGATTTGTTAACCACTTATGAATGTGATGATATTCCCAATAACACTTGCTGCTTGCACATGGACATTTCCGTTCACTCTGTAGTGTAGTCCAAGGAGTTACAGGCACAGTGTGCATCTTGTACCTCAAACCCTCTCTATTGAGAGTGGTGAGAAGGCACTTCCTCATCATTCCTGTTCCTTCACAGCCAGATATTACAGAATCCAGTTTGCTAAGAGAAACTGTGTCATCTAAGTCGTCATCATTCATACGTGGATGGTAAGGAGCTGGCCATGACAAGACAGTTGTCTGATGTAGACTGGGATCAACTGAAAGGGATTCTGGTCATAATACTGCATTTTATCTTGTTTCTCTCTGTCGGTCTCTGTCACAAATGCCCACACACACGCACACACACACACATGCACACACACACACACACACACACACACACACACACACACACACACACACACACACACACACACACACACACACAATTTGTTTTTCAAGAATAACATGTCTTACACAATCACATTATGAAGAATTATTACAGAAGTATATCTGAATACCTTTTAGCATGGGAGGTAGTCACTCAAAAATCCCATCTGCCAAGCATTTACAATCTGTTACAATGTGAGGAAGGAAGACCAGTTCTCAAATGCAGCATTTCCATAAATGTATTCTTTATATTAACTGCCAAACTTCCAAAAACTCAACAGCATTAGAAAAACCCAACAATGAAAAACAACTAAGTCATATTTAAAATCTAACTACCCTCTTTTGCTAAAGTTTTCTCTCAAATTATGTGTAGATAGTTCAAGACTATATTTCAGACTTTATTAATTTTTACACCATCATCTGCAGGACATATCACTTGTTTCTATTTTCTGATATTTGAAGTTTTAGTATTCAGTATTATAAGATCTAGCAAGATTTTTTCATTTCTGATTAATATGTTTACATTAGTTATAATAGTCAAAAATACATACATAGTAACATTAATATTACCTGGCCAGATTCATTCACACATTTCCTGTAAGTCTTGTTTTAGTGGATCTAACATGGGGGATTGAGGAAAATATATAACAGAAGTTACCTAGCACAAAATCATCATATCTTCAACAACTTGGCTACACAGTGGGAAACATCCCAAGTCTAGATGGAGTGCAAAAATACCATCCTAATAAAACTGAGCCATTTTAAGCCTAGCCAATTATCCCTTGTGAGACTCAAACCCTGCACCTTGTATTTGTAAGGCAAACACCTTAGCCATTAGACCACCCTCCCAACCTCATAGCATGCCTACGGGTTAACATTACTTTACCACAGTCTTACTGAGTGTTTGAAATGCTTAGTTGTCTTTTATACATCAGACTGTATCTGTTCATTTCACTTGTTTTCATTCCAAGAGGTATCATATAAAATGTGGTCATAACATTATAAGTTCATAGGTAAGTACTAGGCTAGCTGCCCTTGTGGGCCGTTTTAAGTCTAGCCAGTTTCCCTTTTTGTGCTAAAATTAACCAATCCCATTTGGTTAGAGATTGGCCTTACCCATGGTCGATAGTTATATATTACCCCAAATGAAAATAACGGGGATCAAACCATATATAATTCGAGGGGACGCATGCATGAGATAAAGCATGTAGGAGCTGCCTCTCCCCATTAGTAGTATATCTCCCATCTATAGATTCAAGTTGCACTTAAATATGGACAGGGGTGAACCTTGTTTTATGTGGATGGGGAATCTGTTCCAGAGAAACAGTATCCTCTGTGAGATATGCCTGCCTCTCCAAGTCATTCTATTGATGTTACAGAAGAGGTTTAGATCCCTAGACTGAACACTTCTGATGCCATTTGACTTGCAAATATGCAGAAAATCCATCAGTACTGGTTCAGAGGATGCCTTGTATGCCAGACACAGGTCACCTCTTTTCAGTCTATAAGATACCAAGTATAGTGACAGGGCTTTGAGGCAGTCCGTGTAAAATACATTGTTTAAAGCCTTGTATCTTTTTAGAAAGGGATTTCTCTGGGTACTTCAGTTCTTGCATATATCTGGACAGATGCATGCCAAAAGGGGCATTATATACAATGACTGGCCAAATGAGGGATTAATAAAGTGGAACAATGATATCCCTAGATCTAAACACAATCCCTTTATTTATAAGCTGTGCAATATAGATGGACATTCCTGCAGCAATGGACACATTTTGATCAAAAGTTAGGGCACTGTCCACGTAATCTCCCAAATCTGTAACAACTAGGTCAACTCTCAGGGGCATATTGTTAATGTGGTAGTGCCTTGTGATAGATGACATCCCAAAGGTTATGATAATGCATTTTTGGCACTTAGTTCCAGTCCATGATTTTGACACCAGTTATTTATTTGGGACTAACTTTCCTGTAGGATGGCAAAGTCAGTTGGGGATTCAATGACTACCCCTAGCTTGAAGTTATCTGCAAACATAGTCAGCCAGAGCCCTTTTCTATTTGTTTTAACTTCAGAAAAGTGGATGCCAGAGGGGACAGATCCCAGCTCTGTACACTGGGTGACACCACTAATGACTGGTTTCTTTGTGGAGGTAACTTTCCCTGTGATTTCCTGCATCCTATCTGTCAGCCAGTTGGCAATCCTGTTAGTGACTTGGGGGTTTATTCCGAGTTTATTTAGATTCTCTACCATGCCTGAGTGGGGAATTGTGTCAAAGGTTTTGTCCAGGTTGAGGTATGTGATATGCACCATTTTGCCTTCATCCATTGCTTGGATGATTTTACCTCATTGGTTCTGCTTCTGCCTTGTTTGAAAACATAATTTCACTGATAATAACTAATCCTCTCTCTTGGAAGTGGATAATTTGAAGTTTCTTAAACATGTTAGCATTTAATCAAAGATTTCTCTAGCAATCCAACAACTATATATTTTTACATAATTTTCGTATACTGGTCCCACATTAAGAGAATACTACCATGTATCAACAATTCTAAATACAGCAGTTTTGGAATCCTATTCAGATTTCTCATGACATACCCAACCTGTGTTCTCTATTCCATGTCTTATTAATACTCAATAACTGTTCGCGTCATTCATTCATATTAGTATTCCTTACCACCTTTTTAGTCAGTGACATTAAAGCCATAGTCATTATTTTACCTTTTTGTCTTCTACAACACCTCTTCCTTTTAAATATTTCATAAACCCCTTTCTTCCCTTGATACTTTAAAATTAAAGATGATTTTTACCTAGCTTCACAGTCTTTGGCAGGGAATCCCTGAAAAATACTTTAGCATTGCTACTATACCATATAATGAAAAATAAGGGATTACCAGTCCCCTCACACTCATTGGAAGAGTAGTATCATATTCCAGGACGGATCTGGCTTTCATCCTGCCTAAATAAATAAAGATGTATCCTTCCTTATTTTACTTATTTTATGAAAAATACATAATGGTAAAGAAAATAAAACAGTTGACTTATTTCTTTCTTTTTTTTTGTTGTTATTTACTTACTTGCCAGAGTATTTACCAATTTCTGGCTCAGCCAAGGTGAAATATAAAACACTTGACATACAAAAAAGGCAGATTGTAAGCAATAAAAGAGTAGCTCAGATATTTTATATATATTTCTAGTAAACAAGCAAGTGTAATGCACATTAGTTTCTAAAGTGGGCTGACTATCATTCACACTGTGACAGAAGAGAAGTGGGAAATAAATAGGAACAGTGTGTTGGGGGATATGCCCTGTATAGAAGCAGAGGAGCTGGCTTGGATGAAGAGGTGCTTGTTTGAGTTACATTCTGTAAGTGTTGCTTTCCTTCAGGTTGATAGAGAGAGATTGTCAAAGAGTAGGTGCTTGAGTGGGGAATGTATGTGCAGCATTGTGGAGTTTAGTTCCAGGGGTAATGAAAGTTACTGTGGTTTTTGAGCAAAGTCTCAGGTTGTATAAGGAGATTGTTGGTGATGTTTATCTCCGATGGCAGTAAATGTCTCAGATGGAGTAGTTGCTGAGTTGTAATCCTAAGAGTAAGATAGATCTCAGTTATATGGGTAGCTATTTGGATTTTTATACAGTGATACAGTGTTACTGACTGAGGGGTGAGTTTGCAATAAATTGGCAGGTACTGTTAGAGATTGCTTGGATTGTGGTGATATTTTCCTAGAAAAAGATGCAAAAAATGGTTAGTCCATATTTATATATGAGAGAAGAGAACTCCTTTGTTGATGGCTGCTCTGGCTGGTTGGGATAGAAAAGAGGAGATTGTTTTGGCATGAAAGACAAGGGATTTTATTGTTGCACGCCCTCTGTTTCTGTGGAAATGAAAGTTTAGAGACTAATTATAGGTTCACAGGTAGGTACTAGGCTATCGGCCCTGGGGCCTATACAAGCCCAGCCAAAAAGATACCCTGGCTTTTGCCACCCAAAAAAAATATTTTCCTGTGCCACTGTCGAGTAGAGCCACAGAAGTGATCCCTGGGGTGAATTTCCTATTTCCCATCCAATCATCAAGATTTTTCTTGAAGAGTGCTAATGAGGAGCTTTGTTTGATATAGACAGGTAGTTTATTCCAGAGTATGGGAAGTCTCTGGGACAGGAATCTATCCCTCAGGCATGTTCTGTTTATTGTGGTGACAAGGTTTAGGTCCCTAGAGCATGTAGCTCGGAGGGACTGGGATTTCTTTAAGTGGAGCATGTCCAACAGCTTTGGGTTTCACATAGCTTTAGCTTGGTATGTTAGGCAGAGATCACCTCTGAGTAGGTGATATGTAATGGAGTAAAGCTGGAGTTTTTTGAGACGGTCTGCATAGGGCATCTGATTGAGGCCGGTAATCCTCTTTGTGAGGTATTTCTGCGGCCTTTCCAGTTGTTGTAGATGTCTTATGAGGTACATACCAAAAGGGGCGTTGTACTCTATAATGGGTCTAATGAGTGATGAGTAGAGGGGAACAATTACCTCTTTTTTTCTGGATGAGAAACCTTTTGTGATGAGGCGTGCCACGTAGAAGGATTTCCTGACTTCTGTGGTGATGTGATTATCAAAGGAGAGACTACTGTCCACCTGTGTCCCAAGGTCTCTTATCACACTTTCGGTGTTAAGTATACTACCGGCTATGTTGTATTTCATGGGTACAGAGTTTTTACCAAAGGGGATGACAGTGCACTTTTTGGCATTGAGCTTGAGACCATGGCTTTGACACCAGGCATCTGTCTCAGTGAGGCCCTTTTGTAGGATATCCACATTGTTAGGAGTTTTGATTATGGCTCCTAGTTTGCAGTCATCTGCGAACTTCATTAGCCAAAAACCTTCTGTGTTTGCCTGTACTTCAGAGAAGTAGATACCAAACAGGAGAGGACCCAGGACTGAACCTTGTGGTACTCCACTTGCCACTGGTCTGAAGCCGGATTTGGAGTGTGCTACTTTCACAGTGTGGGTTCTGTTAGTGAGCCAGTTGGCAACCCATCTTGTGACAAAGGGATTTATACCTAGTTTAGTGAGTTTATCTATAATTCCAGAGTGGGGGATGGTGTCAAAAGCCTTGGCAAGATCAAGATAGGCTGTGTGAACCACCTTACCCTCATCTACAGCTTTGGTGACTGCTTCAGAAAAGTCTATCAGGTTTAGGAGACATGATCTGCCTTTTACAAACCTGAACTGGATGGGGTCCAGAGTATGGAGATTACCAATGTCTTTGTTTATAAGTTCCATGATGATACGTTCCATGGCCTTGCAGACCAGGCTCGTCAGGCTAATGGGGCGGTAGTTCCCGGGGTCCGTGGTGAGTCCCCCCTTGTGAAGTGGGATAACCTTTGCTGTACGCCATTCTTCAGGCACAAAGCCTAAGGTGAGGCTATGATTGAACATGGTACTTAGGTAGGGTGCCAGTTTGTTCTGTAGTTCATGTAGAATGCAGCCTGGGATGCAGTCTGGTCCCATGGATGCTGTGTTCTTGGCTTTGGAGAGTGTGGTTTTTACCTGTGCAGCCATGATTACAGGTACTTTGCATTCTTCCAGTATAGAGATGGGCTCTTTAGGGTGTGAAAGGGGGGTAAAATTAGCACTGAACCTATCTGTCAGGATGTTGGCAATATCAGTTGGGTCTGTATATTTAGTGCCATTGTGTTGTAACTCAGAGCAGATCTGAGTGTTGCTATTGAGATTCTTGACATAGCTATAGAATGCTTTGTGGTTGTCTTTACAATCAGTGGTGATTTTGTTTTCATAACTAGCTTTGGAGGATTTTATTAGGGATCACAGCTTCTTACTGAAGCTGACGAGGGAGCTCCTCCACTCATGGAATTTTACTCTCTTTTGTCAACAGTTTCTTCCTTCTGTTGTACAGTTTGTTTATGGCAGGGGACCACCATATTGGCTTCCTTTTTTGGAGGATAGCATCTTGGTTCTGTTTGGGATACCATGATCCATGCACTCATATAAGTGCTTATAAAGTGCAGTTGTGTAGGATTCAGTATTTGTAACTGTATTGTCCATCTGCATGGGTGTCATGAAGTCCACCACTTCTGTCTTAAGAAGCCTGAAATTGGCTTTGGAGAAATTTTTTACCATGGTTTCCTTAATGGGGGGTGGGGGCAGAATGTGGATATCTAGGGTAATTAGCTTATGGTCTGATTGGGCCAATGAGGCTTTGACTTTAAGTGTGGAACACCGGTCACTCATGTTGGTAATGACTAGATCTAGGATATTGTTGCCCCTGGTGTGGGTGTGGATAAGTTGATCCAGAGCATTGGAGTTTATGAATTCCAGTAAGCATTGAGTGAAGGAGTTGGTACACGAGTAGTTTTCTCAGTTAATGGTGGGGTAGTTGAAATCATCCATTATTAGGGTGTTTTGTTGAACCCTAATATTTTTAAGTACATCAGGAAAAGAGGAGTGGGAATCCTGGGCATGGCGGGGGATCTGTAGCAAGCTACAATTTGGATTGCAGTTTTGCCCAGAGTTAGTTGCACTTGGATAACCTCAGCTGCATTATGCTGAGCAACTAGCCTGGAGGCGTGGATATCCTTAATGAATATGGACACACCTCCGCCTTTGGTGTTCCGGTCCAGGTTACATGGCCGAAAAGTGAGGTATGAGTTATAGCCTGGTAGTGCAGGGGTGCTCTCTGGAGCCTTGAACTAGGTCTCAGTTACTGCACAGATATCAATGTTTTCCATTTTAAGGAGTGCCTCGAGTGAGTACATTTTGAGATTTAGACTTCTAGCATTGAGTAGTATCAATTCAGTTTTTGCTTGCCTGTACCTGTTACAGTGGTGAACTTGTCATTTGAACCTTGCCTAAAAAAGACACTATAGGGGCGGCAAGAACCTTAGCCAGTATCCAGAATCCCATGGGTGACAGGTGGAGGCCATCTATGGCAAAGCATTGTGATCTGTCGACCATGTCATCCCAGGCAGACAGATACTGGATCCCTTTAGAATGACACCAGAAGCTTAGCCAATTGTTGAAGTCAATCATTTTGTCCTTGTACTACGGCATCATTCTGGGTGATGGCAGAATGTTACTCAGGGCTAGGGTCATACCTGCCTGGGCTACAAGATCAGAGAGCTCTTCCATGTCTCTTTTCATGTAGTCCAGGGAGGTACGTCTCAGGTCGTTCACACCAACATGGACAATGACAGAGTCATATTTGTACTTGTTGTGGAGTGATCTGAGTGCGTGGGTTATGTGGTGGATCCTGGCACCCGACAGGCAGCTGACAGTAACCTTCTCCTTGTTTAGCCTGGTGAGTGGGACATCAGTCTGCCTGACTATAGAGTCACCAATGTCTAGTATGTTGGGTACGTTGTTTTGCCTTATTGGCTGTGGTTGAGTGGCACACTGAGTCTGTGGGCTATGTGTCATTTGGGTTGTGTTGGGGGAGTGGAAGTTGCTTGCATTTCTGCTTTGGAGGTCTCTGTTGCTTGAGCAGATTATTATTGAGAGCCTCCACAAATGTTTTTGTGTTTCTATGTGTGGATTCTGGTGGTGTAGATTTAGTGAGACTATGTGATGAGTGTGGTGTGGTGCAAGTGTTTACCTTCTCCTCTTGACTGTCAAGTTCAGTCTTGATTGGAGAGAGCTTTACCTCCAGTTTGGCTAGATAAGTGCATCTCTCACAGGTTGTAGTTTTGGGTGGTAGGAGGAGAGGGTTGTCTGTGTACATGAGACAATTTCTACATTGCCCCAAGATGCCCATATTCAGCAGATAGACAGGAGAAAACACTGGGAGCTGACCCTTGGACATGCCTGAATAAAAAACTATTTTCCTCTAGTTAAGTGAGGAAAGTGAGTACAAGAGCTGTTTTTCTCTAAGCAAGTGAGGAAAGTAAGTACCAAAACTGTTTTCCTCTAGGTAGTGAGGAAGGTTGAGTGCTGTATCAATTTGTAGCTTATTTAGTGCTTACAACAAGTTCTGAACAAGTACTTTGCACGAATAAGCAAATTCAAGTGCTAAAACTAAGAATCTGCATCTAATCTAGACTAGTTTACAGGAAAGAAACAAGTGCAAATGCAGGCTTTCAAATCAGAAAGTTGAGAGAGATGGAAAAACTGCCCAAACGGCCAATAACTACAATTTCTGGGCCAGAACCACTCCTTATGTGGTAGATAGGTTATCTAGTGCTTACCACTCCCACTAATAAGCTAGAAGGCTTCCCTCCAACACAGAAAGCTTGGAGGGGGCTCAGAAGCTTACATACAGTCCTGGATACAGCAAATCTGAATCTGGACTACACTAGTTACAGGAAAGGTAGGAAGCAGGCTTAGATTTATATATATATATATATATATATATATATATATATGGTTCTACCTGACATAGCCGAAACCACACAACACCGACAACCACATCACCGACACCACATATTCGACAGTCCATAAACACGAAACCACACATAACCGACAACGAAATAACCGACGGTACACAAACACGAAACCCCATACACTGCACACACCACAATAACAATTATTAAAAACAAAACACATCCCCATTCCACAAACCACACACACAACACAAGCACACCAAAATCCTTACAAGCCCACACTAAACCTTACCCTAACCCTAAGGTCCGTCACTATCATACACTTACCTACCGCTCCTAACCCTAACTCACTTAACCCGCCCCTACGCTCCTAACCCTAACTCACTTAACCCACCCTATGCTCCTAACCTAACTCACTTAACCCACCCCTATCGCCTCCCTAACCCTAACTCACTTAACCCACCCCTATCGCTCCCTAACCCTAACTCACTTAACCACCCCTATCCCCACAGACCGTCAATCTCCACACTTACCTGCCTCGCACCCGAGCGTCCGTCACTACCGCATACTCACACAGCCTTTCCCCATGTCGGCATCCTCGGCGTTGGTGTTGTCATCCGTCGTGTCGGTCTTCTGCATTGTCGATGTTCTGCAACCCGCGATTCGCCGGTCTTCTTCGTTTCGATCTTCTGGAGCTCAATTCGCTGTCGGTCTTCTGCGCTGTCGACGAAGTCAGGTAGAACCATATATATATATATATATATATACAGAAAAGTAGCTAAAACAGCAGTAAAAACAATTCAAATGCAGTGCAAGCTAGCACACTTGCGTATGTAGCAATGTTAGACCAAACAGTTTTAAAAAATGCAATTAAATTAAAAATGACTAAAAACAAGTGCAGAAGGAGGCTATTAGGTAGAATGAGGTAAAGAGATGGGACTGGGGGGAGTGTCCCAGATCAAATCTACAGTGGGGGCGGGCAACTGCAAAAGCCTCCAAATTTAAAACAACAAGACAGGAATAGGGAGAGTGGGTAGGGAAAAACCAACACCTTCAGCAGAGATCTGAAAAACTATACAGTGAAGCAAAAATAACAGTGCACAACTCTGAAGTCAGCCAGCAATGATATAAAATTAGTCAAACAACAATTAACAGTACACAACTCTGAAGTGCCAGAAAAATATACTTAGATCTGTATATCTCCAGATAGTTTGAAGATCATTCTCTCAGG
The DNA here is from genome assembly GCF_019279795.1 of Protopterus annectens. Lineage (NCBI taxonomy): Eukaryota > Metazoa > Chordata > Ceratodontiformes > Protopteridae > Protopterus > Protopterus annectens. Next base: position 246,204,068 of record NC_056739.1, on the reverse strand, counting down.
ACATAGCTCAAGCTATAATTCCAGGTATTTGAAGGTAGAGGTAAGTTCTATGGAATGGTTGTATAAGTAAGATAGTTAAAGTGTCAGGTGTTTGGTGAAGTTTCAAAAAGCACAGCTATTGTCTTAAAGGGGTCGAAAAGTAGTTTATGATTTATGAGACATGGATGCAGCTCATGCAAGTGTGACTAGAGCTGGGATTGAATGTTGGTGTGAAAGTGACTGTGGG
>NC_056739.1:246043898-246203342 GCF_019279795.1 Protopterus annectens | reverse complement strand
TTTTTATTTTGTCTTTCTATCTTATATGGAAATTTATTATCAAAATTAAATTTTGTAACAGGTGATTGAACAATTAATTGCTTTTAGATATATATACATATAGTTTTTTTATGTTTCAATTTGTTAGTGATTTTTTAATTATGTGATATAATTTATGGATCTGTTTTCTGATTGGTTCGAACAGTGTTGTATTGGAATATTTAAGAGGATGGGTGTTTATTGACCAGATGACTCTGATGAAGCCAGGTTGTAATTCTGGCAAAGGCGCTTAGTTATTTGGCATTATAAATAAATCAACAAGTGTTTTGTCTGACCTTGGTGGTTCAGTGTTTTTATTTTATTTTATTTTCTCAGTCTAGTGTTCCTTGTGGACCAGTTGTGTATTTTTTCTGTTTATTGTTTTCTTTTTGCTTGCACTGAGACATGTTCCAGTGCATGTGTGTTAACATGTCAATATTTGCATTTTTGACTGTTTTTGTCTAAATTAGGGATGTTGACATTTGGGTCTATCAATCTTATTTAGTAGACCCATACTTACATACTTATGTATAAGTATCTATGTCTGTGGATCATTCTCCCATATTGTTTCCCCAACGGCTCTCATTAGAATAATATTGCTCATTCCCATCACATTCTGTATGTCTCTGAATCACTAATATCCTCGCAATGCTGCTCACCATGCAAAATTGTTTATTGCAATATGGAAAATGTTTCCAAATCTCAAAGATTTACTTTTCTCTATCTAAAAGTATAGTTAGAAATAAAAATTGTCTCACTGATTTCTAGTGCATATAATAAGCAAAGCCCCAATGAAATATTTTAAAGTAAACAGATGAGGGGCTGGGTTATTGAGCAAATTACTAAAACTGCATTTTAGGGAATATTGTGTTTTTAGTATTTTCTCCTTAAGGGTTATTCTTTTCCTTGAGCTAATTAATTACTTTGTAACAGGGATCTGTATTTCTTGTTTTTTTTACATGGAACTGACTTTCTATTTGTTATTGTGTACCTTTCTGTCAGTCTGCTTGATGGTTATTTTTAAGATGAATCAACACACAGTATAGCTGTGGGCCAGAACAACTGTAAATTAAATTATAAAGCTGTGAAATTATGCTATTGCTTTTAAATACTAGTTACAAACAACATTTTCTAAATCATGTCACTTTGCAATTGACCCATTTTCATTCCATATTACATATTTACAAAGGCTTGAAATGAAGATTAGTTTAGTGACAGTGTTAGTGGGGTTACCTTCATTTGACTGAAAGCTCATTTGAGTGACACTCACTTGACTGAGACCAAATGACTGAAACTTCATATCACTGACACTTCATTTGACTAACAGTTCATTTGACTGACAATTAGTACTGGCAGTGTCTAGAGCACTGTAAGGCAAGTAAAAGGAATATGTCCTTTTCCCCACTGTAGTGCGACCCTGGAGTTAGTATACATAGTTATGGGGATGTGAGGGGCTGTGCCCTCCACTTAGTTTCATGTTATACTCTCTGCTTTTGGCTTTATATTGTTTAGTAAAACCAAAGTAAGTGGGGGTGCACCTCCACACCCCCTAGTGTGGGGGGATGTTCCCCCCCACCCTGCTAACTATATATACTAACTTCAGGGTCACATTACAATGGGGAAAAGGTAACTGTCAGTCAAATGAACTGTCAGTCAAATTAAGTGTCAGTGATATGAAGTTTCAGTCATTTGGTTCGACTAAAATGTTTGTCAGTCAAATGAACTTTCAGTCAAATGAAGATAACCCTCTTAGTAATATGGCATTATGATAACTGCTGTAATTCTGTTTGTTTTTGAAATATGAAAAGTCTTCACTCATTTTTGCTAACAGCTTAATTAGAGCTGTTCATGTGCCGACATGACCTCCACCTCAATATTATTTACAAACCGATATAAGAGCTTACAAATCACTTAACTGAACGATGACAACTCAAATTATTTTCATGCGTGGCTTTAGTCTGAATAAATGACAACTCTGTTGCTTTGTGTGCTTTGTGGTTAGGAATATTTTTCTTCTTTTTTTATTCTGACAACATGACTGGTAACAAATGGCATTGGTCTATACAAATTAAATTCACTTACTGAATCACTTGTAGCTCTACTTGTAAACTACGGCAGTTGTTAGGAATTAGTGTACAGTATATACATAACACAACACGACACCTCAGTGCTGAGACAGATAATTGCTTTTTCTTTTCAGTTGCATTATGCAAACATTTTAGTGACTCTGACAGCATATGATATTTAAAAGTAATGTCCACAATGGCTCATGTGGTCTCTGCTTCATCAGCCTTTGGAGTTGTGTTAGGAACAGGATGCATTTTGTTTATTAGCACTGTTATGTGTCAGCCTTGGCATCAAGCATGCAGACTGGGGGGTACGAAATAGAAGCCATTTATAAGAAAAGGAGACATTAATATTGCCTGCCTTATTTCTGTGCGTCTTAGTACTGAGTACCCTGATGTAAATTTCAGGATCCCACCACCAGCAGCACAGTGCAAAACATCAGTGGTTCTCACTCTATATTCCGTAAAATGCACCCCTCCATCTAATTTAATTCCTTAGTTTTATGTTTTATTATTTTCCATTATCTGTTCTGCTGTTCAGGGGTACATCTCATGGAATTGCTAGGAATAATGCTGTTTTTAATGTTTCTTTTGCTTCATATGTTTATCATCTGTGGAAAAATTGAAGCAAATTATTTAAGCAGTGTTAAACTCTTACTGATTTATAAGCTGTATTCCGTTATCAGCTCCTTTATCAATTTGTGTGAAACTGTACACTACTCTGCATGTAGAAGTGTAACTGAGCATAAACATTTTAAAGTAGAATTGTCATTGTAATGCAGTTGCTATTCCAGCAGTAATTCATTGTTAACTTCTGTGCCTTTTTTCTGGCATTGATTTAATTTACTGTGTGCAAAAAAATATTTAGAAAGCTTGACAAAAGTTTATTTAAACTTAAATTTATTTTATTTATGTATTGACACTTTTATTCTGTATGTTTAAAGCTGGACAGTACCAGAAACAGTATAGTAATTTAAAACAAAAATAACTTTATATGATTAAAATAATACAGTTAATTATAATAAAATATAGACAGTAACAAAACAGGCTCCTTTAGCAGATTAAGATAGACCAGAAGCAGGGCAGGTAAAGCATAGCTGCATTGATATGTTGAGACTGGTCTTTAGGGCATCTAGAAGCCTCTCACTTAGTTATATGAAAAATAAGGGCTACGGTACCATAATGTCTCTCATGTAAACAAAAACCATATTGTGTACGGATCAGCAAGAGACTACAAGAATGTTAAATATAGAGCTAGTAGCGATCAACAAGTGGTACAAATAAAACATCACAGAAGCTATATGGCATAAGTGAAATACTCTAACCATAACCCTTACTGTGAAATTTTATACCCATTGTTGTTCAGCAATGTTTTCTGGTGATAAAGGAGGACACTGGACCATGCATATGTCATGGTTTACACACCAATCCCAAAACGTAAAATGGTCACACAGACAAACCAATTAGTAAAAACTACAAGAAAAACCTAGCCAAGCTAGAGTTTTCACTGTGTGATACCTTAAACCTCCTGTAATAGAGGCCCATGGGATATATGCAAATGACCCCCTAAGGGCATCAAGTGTTTCAGATTTATGGCTTCTGAATATCCATGACTTTTTACTTTTTCTTTTTAAGTCTTGTGGATACATTGTTTTTTTTGGCCTCGTAAAAAGTCATGGACATTCAGAAGGGGCCCACAGAACAGTGAGAAACATATAGTGTGTTGGTCAACGGACATTTCTCTAGGTACATTAAATACTATAGACGTTTGGTGGACAATATTTGTTTTTGTGGACAGGGTCTACTGATCAGCCTTCATAGGACTGATGCAAAAAAAATGAAAGCGATTGCAGCATAAGCTTAAAAATTTAATTTATTTTATTTTTTATTTTACATTTATTTTACATTTGTTGGTCGGGCTAGTCCAACTGGATGTATGTCCATTTTCAGTGGAGGCCCAGGGAGAAAAGCTCCACAAGTTTAAAAAAAAAAAGTACACAAAGACAGTAATATTTACAAAGACATTGAAACTATTAACAACACTATTAAAAACAAGGCAGGGAATGTTTCTTTCCTGGCCCAGAACCAAAGCGGTGAACGAAATTGTTATTTCTGATCCTTTACTCAATTCTGATAACAGTTCAGGAACTGTGACTAGTATTGCTAAATATCTATCAATAAATTCAGTGCATGCATCAGCCCCATCAACTTTCACAGATGTGAGACGTCAAGACTGGTGCTCCACCTGTTACAGAACTTCCACAGGATTTTCCATTGTTACCCCTTCCAATAAGTGACCAGTTGAACACCAGGAGGTTGCAAAGCAGACAGAGAAAAGGAGGAAAGGGGAAAAAATCAGTAGATTAATCTACAAACATTTCCATAAAGAGAATGTGGAATACAATGAAAGTTCCTTAATATGAAACATTTCACACAAGTTGCCTACCACTGTACAATGTTCCGTGTTAGAGAAAGGACTTTTGTTTATACCTGCTGCACAAATGAACATTTGTGATACAATTGTAGATGTTAAAATGTTTACTATGAATGTAATATTTAGACTGATGTTTACTACAGATAAAAGTGTCAATAATAATATTTTTAAAAAAACAAGCACTTATATGCCTAATATGCATCCTGTCTTAGAAGCTTTTTCAGCTACCCATGAGAAATATCTTATTCAATTACAGATGAGTGGCAGTAGTGGTGGTGACAGATTTTTTTAATTTGACCAAGTTGGAATTTAAATCATTGCTTCTTTACAGAATGATAATGACATTGTTATATGTCCAGCAGACAAAGGTGGTGTGATTATTATCATGGACAGGGATTTCTATCTGAATAAAATGATTGTGATGTTATATGATGACAATACTTATGCTATCATTGATAGAAAGGATATAGATAGGATGATACAGAGGGTACGTTATGGTTTGTATGATTGCCTTTTATGTAGAAATATATTTGTTCATCTATATAAATATTTAATCATGCAGTTTCCTGTACTTCCTGTTTTACAGGGTTTCCCCAAAGTGCATAACGACTCCAATAACCCCCTATAAGACCGATAGTCTCTGGGAGGGGTTGATTAGCTGAACCACTCTGGATTTATGTTGAAAGTATGCTGAGACCTAATGGAGAAAAAGCACTGACCATTTTGAAAGATACGAAAATGTTTTTAGTATCATTACATGAACCTGTCATAGATATAAATGTTGTTCCTAAATTGAATTTTGTCACACTAAATGTCCAGTTGCTCTTTACTGTTATTGCTAATGATATAAGTTTGGATTTTGTTAGGTCTTTCCTAACTAATGAGAGTGAGTACATACAAACTCAGATCTCATTTCTATGTTTATCAATTGAATTGATTCTTGAGAATAATATTTTCCTGTTTCATAGGAAGTATTTTATTCAAAAAGCTGGTGTGCAATAGGCACACCTTGTGCCAATCCCTGTGTGAATATAGTCATGACTCAGTGGGAAACTAATTGTCTGCTGGTCAATGGATGTTTCGCTAGGTACAATAAATACTATAGACATTTCATGGACAGCATTTTCATTTTGTGGACAGGGTCTAATGATCCTTTAAAAGAATTTTTAGCTTTTTTGAACTCCTTGACATTTTTGTATCTTTTACTATGAATTGTTCTGATAAAGAAATTGACTTTTTAGATGTTAAGTTATTCAGAAATGCTGATCATATGATAAGTAGCCAAATATATAGGAAACCTTGCAGGAAGAATGACATATTTCATAGGAGAAGCATTTATCCCAATTACATTTATAGAAAGTATACATTTTTGGAAGTAACTATCAGTAATATATGTGGACAGATATGTACTGAGATATTTAAAAATCTTGTTGGAGAAATAGCTTATTGAACAGATCTAGCATGCATCCCTCTTATGTTTTTAATAATATCTTGAAAGGGCAAACATTACATCTATCATGCTTAACTAGTAATGATGCTATTTGTATGTCTTCATCAAAGTGAATAGTGAATGGTTTTGTAAGTAGAGGCTATAGCATCAATGAGTGTGAACAAAGCTTGTGGTCAGTAGTTGCGGAAAGAAAAGTCAGAGCAAGACTTTACTTTTCTAAGGACTCTGACAGTGCTCACCCTCTGCATTCTGATGAATGCACATTACTTTTGTCTTTCACTTCCGATGAAAGGAACATCTTAATCACTATTAATAGGAACTGGCATACTGTTATCTTATCCGGTGATGATGGTATACATAAGATAGTTGGATCACATCCTAAGATTATCTACAGGAACTGTAAGTCTATTAAGAGAAGGATTTGTTACAAGAATATAGAACCTAGTTATTCGATATCCACACAGAGACAAGGTACATTTATCTGTAGAAAATGTAATGTCTGTAGATACATGGCTAATAGTAATCTTTTTATACACCCTTCTACAGTTGAGGAGTATAGGTTTTCTAATTATGCTGATTGTACATCTTCTGATTTAGTATATTTAGCCTACTGCGGTAGTTGTCCCAGATTTTATGTAGGAGAAAACAACAGAACACTTAGAGAAAGGGTGAGAGAACATGTCTATAAGATCAGCAAAATGGATATTTCCATAGCTATTGCTAAACATGTTGTTCAGGCAGGGCCCAGCCATATATTTAGGTTTATAGTCCTTGAACTCATTCATCTGAACTCTAGGAGGCTGGACATAAGGAGTAAGATGGAAGCTCTCGAACAGGGGTGGATTATTAATCTACAAGCCAATACGTTTTTCAGCGTTCATGATGCAGTGTCCTAAAAATCATTTCTAAATGACAGACCTTTTATACATTTGTCGATTTAGAGTCACTTCTCACATTTGAACATTTTAGTTTTTGGCATTTTTATGGTCAGCTCCATTTGCTGTATTTAGAATATCATCTGATTTTTATTTTTATAGATTTCTATATGTTATATTTAGCTTATTATATTAATAGTTAATTTGATAGGCACACCATAGAGTATTAGCAGCAGTTTGTTATGTTTTTGTAATTTTAGTTGGGCATTATAACAATTTGCCTATGGCAACGCCTTACTGCTTATATGGCTTACGTTTTCAGTCATGTCACCACAACTTAGCTCAGTATCCGATGGATGGATTAGAGAAGCTTAATGTTTTTCCAGTGAATGTAAGGTATGTGTTTTATTAATTTTTAAATCTGAGAACATATGAATGTTTGCCTTTTCATCCTTTCAAAATCTTTCAATGTGGTATTGTTTGATAGCTAGATAACTACATGAATTTGGATATATCAGTAATGCATTTTTTAGTCCACAAAGGGAGCAGAATTTTGTTAGAAATACTTTAAATGGTTATTGAAATCTATTGATCCTATTTTAATATCATGACATGGTACATGTGCTGCTTTACAACAGATCTTTGACAATATGCTTTTAAGATCATTTCATGAATGTCAACAATGCATGTATTTTTTTTTTTACTGTGGTATTTCATCTTACAGTTGAAAGTTTGTTTTGTGTGTTGAAAATAGATACCTCTGTGGCTTTTAATACATCAGTAATGCATCTTTTAGCCTATGAAGGGAGCAGTACCTGTTTAGAATATATATATATATATATCTATATATATATATCTATCTATATATATATCTATATATATATATATATATATATATATATATATATATATATATATATATATATATACATATATATATATATATATATATATATATATATATATATATATATATATATATATAATATATATATTTTCATTGTTGTTAAAACCAATTAATCATATTTTATATTATGACATAGTACGTGTGCTGCTTTGCATTTGCCTTTTGTTTGTATGTTCCTTGAGATCGTGTTACAGATGTCTGCATTGCACCTTATTTATTAACTGTAGTGTTTCAATATCCACTAATATTTGTAAGTTTGTGTTTTTGCACTGAAAGCAGTTTTTATTTGAGCATATATATGTGTGTGTGTGTGTGTGTGTGTGTGTGTGTGTGTGTGTGTGTGTGTGTGTGTGTGTGTGTGTGTGCATGTGCTGTCAGTTCCATTAATGTTCAAATGTTTGTTTCATTTTTGTTGTAGTGAGCAGCGATTGGTCAGATGTTTTTTTAGAAAGTTACCCTGGTAGAGTTGATAGAGTTTTATGTCTGAAGAAGCATTCGTTGTGAACACAAAAGCACTTGTGTTACTTTTGATTTAATAAATGTTCACGGATTGTACATCAACAGCCATGTAGTTGTCAGGGGAGGTTGTTGTTCTATCTTGCTTCTGGTATTTGTACCTCTCAGGCACTTCACCCTGGTAGTTAATTTCTTGTTTTTTTATTTATAGAAATGTAATTAAGGGTCAGATGCTACAAGCATTGAGACTTAATAGTGAAGATTCAGCTTGTTGTCAGATGCTATCTATTTTACATGCTGAATTTTTACGCAGAGGATATAGTCAGAGAGAACTGGATCATTTTATTGATTTTGATGAGGTTAATAGGAGAAGCAGTGGATGCCCCCATTTGTTAGAAGTTGATTGTATCAATAGGACTAATTCTTGTCATATTGATTGTATTTGCAATGTGATAAAAAGGAAATGGCATATACTTATGGCTGACTACAGTATCAAACAAGTAATAGGCACTGAGCCCAGATTTATTTTTAAGAATAAGAAGTCTTGAAATAATTACTATGCCATAAGAAAGAAGTGGTGGAGTTTGTAGACTCCTAAAGGATAGGTACTTTTAGTTATAGGTCCTGTAGTGTGTGATTATGCATATAAAATGGTAATACATTTGTACATCCTACATACAAAAGTTTATAGATTCTTTTTATATGCTGACTGTTCAAGTAGGAATTTAGTGTATCTAACTAAATGCAAGAAATGTGCAGCATTTTATGTTGGCAAAATGAACCATTCTTTGTGAAAACATGTTCGTGAACACATTAGTGATAACTGTAGATGAGATATAAAGAATGCATTAGTGAGACATATGTTAGATAAAGGACCTGATCGTAGTTGTACTTTTTTAGTACTACAACTGATTACTGATGATCTTAGAATGGGAGATGAAAAGAATAAAACTGAAACTATTGAAATGCGTTGGATAATTATGTTACAATCAAATAAATGTTTCGGTCTCAATGAGACCATTTCTTTAAAGCCGATCCTTAAGTCACGTGATTTATTCAAATAGGTTTAGCAGTTACTTTGTTACAAATAGTATTTAAACTGTTATTCTGTTTATAGTTTTATATGGTGTGATGAAGTATATGTAACAGACGTGAACGTGCTTACCTGTTGCTTATATTAAAGATGTTATTTTTTTATGCCATACTGCAATCTCTTTTATTTTATTTACATTTCATTTGTAAAGAATATCTGCATGTCTCTTGGTGACAACCATCTTTGCACAGACTTCTTGATCAGTGAGAAATGTGGATAAATGATGAATTTAAAAAGAGGTCATAAAGGAAATAATTATCTTAAATTACTATATAATTAAACAGTGCTTTATTCACAAAACAGTTTTTTTCTTACATAATTTATTATAGATAACCTTTCCAAAAAGCTGCTTAGGCTTATATTAATTGGTCTTACTTTCCACATCCAAAAATTGACAATAATTCATGCTAATCTGCACAGCTGAACTGCATGGGACATGTACTGAAGTACCAATATCTTTAAAAGAAAAATTTACTTCACTTTATGAATGGGGTTTGTGTCAGTATGCCCCACAGAAGTACTATACATTAATTTCAAAGGCAAATTGTCTCATAATAAATTTTAAGCTGTGCTACATTATATTTAAAATGGTGAATATATATATAATAGGGTAGGCCATGGTGGTGCAGCGGTTAGCATTGTCGTCTCACAGCAAGAGGTTATCCCATTCAATTCTCAGCTAGAGTGCCTTCTGTGTGGAGTCTGCATGTCCTCCCTGCAGTCGAGTGATGTTTAAAGATATGCAGGTAAGTGCATGCATGAATGGATGTGCCTTCTTTGAAGGGTGGGCATCGGGCTGGCAACCCAGCACTGTAAAAATCCACTGCCAATCATTAGCAGACCGGAGTTCCACTGTGGTGACCCCTAACCAGGAAAAGCCAAAAGTCATTACTTTGGAAAATAAATTGTTACAGCTTAACAACACACAATATAAAAAAAATTAAAACACTTCAGTTTATGTAGGTTTAGAGTGTGTCTATACCGAGCGGGTATTCATTTCTATCCAGTGATTCTTTATAGAGACTATTTTACTTCCAGGTCACATGTAAATGCATATTTAAAGGTCTGCTATTGGTTATTGATAACACATGACTGTTAAACAATAAATTAAGGGGACCACTGGCATTTTAGCACTTGCACTTTCAAGAAGAATCCAGTAATCCAATCCTGATTCAATGTCCAGAGGTATCAATAGAATCATTTAATTTGGCATAGAAAAACTTTACTATTTTGCACTTTCATCCAGTAACACCTGCCGGACTTCATTAGAATAGAAACAAGCACAACATAATTTTCTTAAATAATGCCTAAGGCACATGTACAGTCACATGATATTTAAAACCTTTTTTTAAGTCAAAACTAAAAAAAATAAATAAATAAAAATTTGAATTGTCCAGTGATAGTGCTATCATTTGACAAAGGGGGAGCGGCATTGCAGGCCCAGATGATTGTAGACCTGTCAGTCTGACCAGAATTTCATGAAAGATGATGCAATGGAGCTTGTTTAGAATAATACAGGGGACTAATATATTCAATATGGTACAATATGGGCTGTTAAAGGGAGATCATGAAATTTGAATCTTACACACTCTTTAAAGAGGTAACAGCAGCACTTAATGGGGAATGGGCAGTGTATTCTGGTAATCTTGACTTTGCTAAAGCATGTGAAAGTATTACACGTGGGATTAATTGACAGATTAATAGCATTATATGTCAATTTATACGTAATTCAATGGAGAATTACATATAAATTGACATGTAATGCTATCAATTTGAGGTTACCATCAGTGTTCCGCAAGACCCTGTCCTCAGGGCACTTATTTCTGGCTATTTTCATCAGATATACAAGACAGACATAGATTAGAGATAAACAAATATGCTGATAATTACAAATGTGTAACAATTATTTCAAGAAAACATGGTAAAATTCCCCATTTGGTCCACAAAAAAAAAAAAAATACACACGTAGTACAGTAGCAATGACTTCACTTTAATTGTCACTAAATGCAGCATTTTGTGACTTATCTAAAAGTGCATAAGTTATGATTACATCTTAAATGAACAAGTTATGAAAAACAATACCTCCATTGATGATCTAGGGACAAGGGTAGACAACAATTTAAACGTTTACCAGTGTGTACCTAACAAAGTAAAAAAAAAAAAACATGTTCTGGATCCTACTTCTAGGTAGTTTATTTAGTCATTATTGAGTACAGAACTGTAATTTGTAGTTTTCACATAAGCTTCCTGAAATAACTTGAAAAGGTACAATGATTACAGTTATCTTTTCATCACTCAGTACTAAGCCGCTTGTAGCTGATTTGGTCTTAGCGGAATGCTAGTCTGTGCATTCCGTTGTGATATACTCAGACACATACACTGTATTTAAACATACTTGTCTGTATTTGTGTGACCTAGGAGGTAGTTTATTTAAAGTCCAGTAGGGTCAGGCCAAACCCTCCATTAGAACTTAGCCTGCAGAATACATGTTTTTTAAACACGCTTCCGATTATAAGCATGCAATGAGCAGAGTGACTGACAGTGAGTTAGTGTTTGAGTTTATTAAACAGATTCAGTGATTTTATACTGGAAAAGTTCCAAACTACTCAGTAAGATGTTAGGAGCTGTCATTTTAGTCTTTTTCTTCTTCACTACTTAAGTTGATTTCTACCTGGTCTACTGGCAATGTTTGAGCTATTTCTTCTTTAGAGTATATTCCTGGAATGACCCTTGGGTGAAACTAATACCAGATTGGTGGATATAGCTCTAAAAATACCAGTAGTAGAAAACATGCTAAATATATTATGTATTGCTTTTTAAGATTATAGAATATACACACACACACACACACACACACACACACACACACATATATATATATATATATATATATATATATATATATATATATATATATATATATATATATATATACCTACACCCCTGACAGGTCTAGCCAATTGACGGTATAAACACTGGCTGTAGATGATTGTCACATTTGAAGTGACAACCCAGCCCATGTGCAAAAATGAGTAAAACGGATAGTGGATGGGTGGATGGCTGCACCTCCGCAAAAAACACGTTATATGAAGTATGTTGCTTTGTTCAAAAATGCTCTGTCTGGAATGCACTTCTGTAAGCATTGCTACTCAGGTAATGGCTGAGAGAATATGAAATGAAAGACAAACAATATATGGTACCATGCTTCTTTTTCCTAAATGCATAGACTGAAGTTAATTCCTTTAAGCTGGATGGTTTAACTTTAATACAGAAAAAAAGGCTAAAGCCTGCAAAGTACTTCATATATGACTATTAGTATATTGCTTGGAATTCTGTCCCTACCCTGCACATGAACTGTCATTAGGATAAACTTTGTTTCAGACCAGATCCTAACTGGAATATGCTATCAAAATAATGATCCACTCAACAACCCACATATTTGGACAACATTTGTAAAATAATTAGCTTATGACTTATCAGAAAGCCAATGGAATACACCTGTGCCCCAACTGCTCTTTATGCAGTAAAGGGGCCTCATTACCTTTCAGGACTCTAAAATCTGCCTCGAGTTTTCCCATTTAATAGTAGAGATACAACTGCTACTTGAACAATCCATGCAAAGTGCCACATACAGATGTAGCAACGGAGTGTGGACCCAGGAGCTGCATACCCTTTTTTGTGCCTCAAATATCCCTACAAATTGATGCAACTCTACCCATTAGTGCCCTTTATAAGCTGGTACGTAAGGCTGGAGACCCATCAGTCCTACCCTTCCTATGGATGTGCTGCTTCATGTTGAATTAAGATGAGGACTTCAATGTGCCATACTAATGTACAGCTTTATAGTTACCTACTGTGCAGTAACATAATGTAATGGTGGAAACAAGGGCAGCAGAGGTTTTTCTTTAATATTCTTTATTTGTAACCCTCTGGCCATCAGTCCCCCTTTATTATATATAAATATATATATATATATATATATATATATATATGGGTTTACTTTGTTTCATTGAAAGCTCATTTCACTGAATTTCAATTCACCCTGACCAAATTGCTGAAAGCTCAAATTACTGAAAAGTCATTTCACAGAATCTCATTTCACTGAAGTGAAGTACTGGCACTGTGTAGAGTACTATGAGGCAAGTAAAATGTATATGCCCTTTTCCCCACTGCAGTGCAATCCTGGAGTTAGTATATATAGTTAGGGGGTGTAAGGGGCACAGCCCCCCCCCACATAGCTGGGTGTGGGGGCATAGCCCCCTCTTAGTTTGGGTTTATATTGTCTTCTGCAAAGAGTTAGTCATTGGTGCTATAAGTATGCATGTCTATGGTTTAAAATGTATTGTTTTGAAGCTTTCAGTGAAATATAATACAAAATCAAACTGGGAGGGGGGGGTGTGCCCCCCACACCCCCCAAAGTGGACGGCTGTGCCCCCACCCCCCTAACTATATATACTAACTTCAGGATCGCACTATAGTGGGGAAATGGGCTTTTACTTGCCTTACAGTACTCTTGGTGAAGTCCTGAAATTCTCAAGTAAACACCGTGATGCTCCAAGATTACTAATGACACAAAACTTAAATGTTACTCAAGGTGTGTCCACCTGCCAGATGCTAAGAGCAATTTGGGTTGGGGAGGTTCCCATCTCAGACTGCAGGACATGTGAGGATTTCTACAATGTGTGATGATTCTCTCTATATACATTTTATTGAATATTTTGTGTATTTATGTGAGTGAGAAATAAGTGGATGTGTTTCAACAAAGTGAGATTCATGGATCCCTGCTATGACACAGCATACCAAATCAAAGACTATCAAATTTCTGAGATTTAGCATAGGAAAGACCACACTCTATGACGTAGTTTGTTAAACATGAAAAACAAGAGTGTGTCTTTTAGTGTACCTCTGATTCCCCTTCTTTAATATAGATTTGGTGACCTTACAAATAATTTTATGTATCTGTTTTGAATTATCTTACTTCAGTATTATTTAATATAATTGCAGGTCCTGTATCAGGCCATGCTGCTATGTTCAAGTTATAATATTTGCAATCGGTGAAATAAATGATAAGAAACTCTTACCAAATATAACACTTGGATTCAGCATATATGATGGTTGCTTTTCTGAAGCCATGGCACTGGGTAACTTCTCAGCCTACTATCCAGATGCTCCTAACTGCCACATCAGTCAGGGTAATTAATTCCTGGATTTTTTGGAGATGAACCAGGGCAGTCTGACCTTCCAATGGTTAGAATTCTAGAAGTTTACAGGTACCCACAGATGAACTAATTATATTCTTTAGTAAAATTTTATTATTGCAATATCATTTTTTTGATGGCATAAAATATCTTCCTTTGTCTGAAAATGTATTACTCCAAAAGATATTCTGAAACAGATTAATAACAGAAGCACACTATGACCTACATTCACAAACTAAGATTTAAATTGTTCACATATTCGTGGTTAGTCAAGCATTTACATTTTTTCTTTTTTCTTTCTGTTGTCTGCAAACTTCATTATACAGAGGTCTTGTTTCATAGTCTGGCAATAAGAAAACTAAATGCTTAACAGGAGGGGTTCCAGCCCTGCAACCTGTGGAACACCATTAGTCAAGTTCATACTCTCTGATGACACACTTGCCACCTGAGCTGTATGGATTCTATCCTTTCACAGGTTCATTAGTAAGTAGTATGCTAGCTGTTCTTGTGAATCATTTTAAGCCAAGCCAATTTCCCAAGGAGTGAGAATTAAACTCTGTGCCTTATGTCTGTGAGGTAAACACTTTAAACATTATGCCAACCCTAAACTCACTGTTGCATTGGCTGGGAATTGAACCCAGACCTCCCAAATGGCACCCAAGAATTTTACCACTGAACCACCAGTGAAATAAATGTGGTTGTAAGGTAGCCAATGGTACATGACATTAATCACAGTCACAGTATCGAAGCACTGATGGAATCTAACCTACTTATCCACTTACACCATCTATACAGCACATTATCAGCAGCCACACCACAGGAGAATAATAGCAACATAGGTTCATAGGTTAGCACTAGGCTATCAGTCCTAATGAGAGATTTCAAGCCTAGTCAAATTTCCCATCCCAGAGGTAAGAATCAAACTTTGTACCTTCTGTTTATAAGGTAAACTCCTTAACCATTATACAATTCCCCTTAACAAAATAATAATACCCATTTGTTAACCAGGTAGACCCACTGGAAAAACAGTCCCTGTTCAAGGCCGACCAAGAAGCAATGTGTGGTTAAGTGACTTGCTCAAGGTCATGGAGTAAAGAAATGAGGGAAGAGGGAATCAAACCATGTATCCCAGGAACTACAGTGCACAGCCTTAATTCTCTGCACCAGTCACCTTTAGATAATTTGCTATTCGTCTCACATAAAGGAATGTATTTTTAATGTTGTAAATGTACTATGCTAGCATGTGTTATAACATCAGATGCCTTTCCCAGCCATGTGGACAGCTTGGCTACTGTCAATAGCTTGTATTTTCTTCCTGAAGAAGTTAACAAGATTCCTTAGACAGAACCTGTCCTTGACAAATCCAAACTGGGGCAGGTGTAGTCTGATGACACTTTAGATCTCATAGTTTATGTGGTCCATTGTAACAAGTTCTACAGCTTTGTAAATGAGACTCATGGGGCTAACGGGCCTATAATTACTACAGTCCATTGGGTGGCCACCCTTGTGGAGTGGCATGACCACTGCTGTACACCAGACCTTAGGGACAAAATCTGTGACTAAGGTCAGGATAAAGAGCTGAAGGAAGGGCTTATTTAATACTGCTTGTTAAATGGCCAGGAGTATGATCAGGTCCAATGGAGGAAGTATTTTTGGTCTTACAAGGCAGCTTCAGCACATGTTTCTTTGTTGTTATGGGGGTTTGAGAGATTCAAAGATTTGAGACCATCTCTGGGGTGAAGTTCTCTCTGGATTTGTTTGGTAGTATGTTGTTAATGTCTGTTGGATCAGAATAGGTGAAAATACTGTGAAATTCTGTTCTGGTTTCTCAACCTGCAGCCTTAGCTAAATAAAATACTGGGAGATTAGGAATAAAGATAATTGTTCAAATGCTGGATCCTGCCTGCAGCTAACAGCAGAACTTAACAAAAATAAATGAAGTATTCTTTCCAGAGGTAAAAAAAAAACAGTCCAGTTAATGGTTTAAGCAGATCTTTATTCAATGCTGGAAGAGCATTCTTGTCTATTTCTAAATTGACAACCGAGCTGCTTAAAATAGAATAATTCCAGGAGGAGATACTAGATCTGCCTAAGTAGAGATGGTTTGATTGGTGGAAAAATTAAACCACCATTTGTACAGCAAATGGAAAGATGCTTATCTGGGGTCATGTTACCCTGAAGTTACAAAGTCTTATATCATTTTATACTTTAGCTGTGTTGGTTATCTCTCAAAAACAGTACATGACAGAAGTGATAAACCACCACCTTAACATAACTTAAAGGTGCAAACATTTTTTTAAATGAATGAATGAATGAACGAATGAATGAACAAACGAACAAATAAATAAATAAATAAAAGACAGCAAATAAAGACAGCATTCAATTAGAAGGTAAATATTAGGAAATGCTTTCACTCTTAGGGTTCCTCAGGTCCATCTTAAAAGTACCTTGAAATTTTATGTGTATAATATAAATTTATTATAATTATAAGGATATGTGTGTGCAGCTGTGCCTACTTATATAAGGGTCATCATTTTAGAATTTGCTGTACCCTCTTTCATGGAGCTCATGCTTCTGAAAGTGTGCAGTGAAGCAAAAAATCCTATGTTGCCAAAAGTATGCAGTGATGCAGAGAACACCAAAGCAGAATAAATCTAAAATGCAGCAGTCAAGATGCACAAACAGATCTTAGTGACTTTTTTCCAGAGTGGGGTGAGGTTATTATTCCCTTCACGTCTTTTTGTATGAGGTGGAAAAGGACACTTAGAACACTTAAGAGCTTTTGCAAACTTCCTTCATTTTGAAATAAGTATTTTTGTAGACAGTATAAGAAAAGAAGCATATTATATAGCATTTTTAAACACTGAAGTGCGAGAAACACAAAGGCAAACAAATCTTGGTGTCTCTTTCCCAAAGAGTAGGGTATGGGTGGGATAACTATCACCTTCAGATCTTTTTGTTGAGTTGGGATTGGCCATTAAGCAAATCTGAGACCTTTTCCCACCTTCCTTACAATTGAAAAGAACAGCTTTTATAGGAAAAATATATAACATTTTGAAACACGATTCCAGAACACCCAGTATAACACAGTTTAAAGGAAAACTCCACCTTAGAACTCAAAAACATGTTTTTTAATTGTATTTTTGTTTTCTGAGATATTTTGATGCCTAAGAATCATTCCAAGTACTTCTTTTATAATTTTAATGTGTTTCCCACAAAATAGCAGATGATGGAGCTTGTCTTGGTAATGTGATCTTGTTTTCTTGCTTTTATTCCTTCTTCCAAGAATTCATTTCAAGTCCTCTTTATATGAATTGTGCTAGACATAAGGAAGTGGTAGTGTTTTCCCATGCCATTAAGATAAAATGGGGGGAATGTGTAGCATTGTCATCTAACAGAGCTGCTTCTATGTTTCTTTGAGGGAACCTCATTTATGTGTCTGAGCTTGATCTATGCGACAAATAGTTGTTAGCTAGTTCCAGCAAAAGAAAGTAAATAAATAGCAGGCTTTTGTAAAGTGATTCTTTTGTAGTTCTAAAGGAATTGACAGACCTTCCCCCACACTCATCCTGAGGTGTGAAAATTCTCTCTGCAGTAAATGATCATTGCTCTGTCATGTACAGGTGACAACTACCAGTGTTAAGGAACGGACTCCAATGTAAGTCTGTCTGATACTTCCCAATGCCTTCAATTGGAAATTTTTCTTCTCTCTCATAAATAATGCAGGATTAAAACAGACTTTACTGGTTCTCTAATTATTATTTCCGTCTTCTTCACCCCCTCTTTTTTCTATTTTGTATTTATTGATACTTTGTTAACTAGAAAAGCGAATTGGCCCTAAGACCCTTTTCAGCCATGACCCAAGCTACACTGGCAAACATAATAACAAGTAATAAATGCACTTAGCAATAAAAGAAAAAAATACAGTCATAAAGACATTAACAAAGTTGCATGTACAACACACAGCCAAGGTGTGACATTGAATAAGTAAAACATTAAACAACATTTACTAGAATGTATACATTAATAATGCTTAACTCTACTATGTTAACTTTATTATAAATAATGAAATATATCCACCCATATTGCACAATTCACAGTGCTGTAAGATTTTTCTGTTCTTTAAATGACTAGGAATCAGCAAGCAAATGTTTTATGGCTTCACAAAAGAAAAGAGCAGGGTGATGATTACATTTTCATCACTTTTGTTGTCCTAAGATACTATGAAAACCTGCTAAACCTAGAAAACATACTAAACTTACTCATTTTGGAATGGGACAGCCATTACAGTTGAGCTTAATAACTAGCACAGTGAAAATGATGTGTGGCATGTAGAAAGTAGGAAAAAGAAGGTTGACTAGGATGATGACAATTATATAATACACACATGCATGCACATGCCCTATCTGCGTGTGTAAATATGTGTGTTATGTACATACACACACACACACACACACACACACACACACACACACACACACACACACACACACACACACACACGTCAGTGCATGTGTAACAACTTACAACAGTATCGATTCCATATTTCATCAGGATGTATTAACACTGTACTGCATCCCACATATAGTATTATACATGCTACATACATACATTTTATACACACACATACACACACACACACACACACACACACACACACACACACATATATATATATAAAATATGTGTGCACGCATATCTTTTCTGCAGACATATCATCTATTTTTCTGTTACACACACACACACACACACACACACACACACACACACACACACACACACACACACACTCATATTTTTTGTACATACTTATAAGGTATGTGTTACACATGTACTCTGTATATATGTATATATATATATATATATATATATATATATATATATATATATATATATATATATATATATATATATATATATATATATATATATATATATAGGATCCCTATTTAATTTTGTAATACTGAAATCCCGAATTTCAGTATTTTGAAATTAAAATACCGAAGTCTTGAAATACCGGTAAACCAGAAGCACGAAATTCAAAATCTCGAAGTACAGAGATTTTGAATTAGCGCTTCTGGTGTTGTAGTGTGTGAATGGTAAGATGTGAGTTTGGGTATGTATGTATATGTATGTCTGTTGGTTAGGGACTTTAGTGTCTGTCAGTGTGTGTTTTGACTGTGATGTGTGTGTGTGAGGGTGTGTACAATGTGTGGGAGTGAGTTGCTTGTGTGTGTCTGATTGTGTGATCTCGGAGTTAGTATATATATATATATATATATATATATATATATATATATATATATATATACATATATATGTAGGGATGTAGGGGGTGTGGAGGCACAGCTTATCTGTAGTGTGGGATGTTATATTTGAGTTGGGGGGAGTTGTGTGTATGTGTTTGTGTGTGCTGTATCTGTAGTGTAGCATCAGGCTTTTGAATTTCGTAGTTTTAGGGTTTTGGTATTTGGTGTCTTTGGCTATGTAATTTCTAAATACTGAAGTTTGGGATTTCAGTATTTCAAAATTTCATAGTGAATCAATGTATACATATATATATATATATATATATATATATATATATATATATATATATATATGGAGAGAGAGAGAGGGATGCAGATGCACACAAGACACCATCAGATGTGCATTTAAACACAGTTAAAGTACTTCTGATTTCCTTTTCTTAATGTTTTTAGTGCAATGGTACATAGCAAATGTATGTTAAAGTAAATTCAGCATATATTATGGTTGCTATTAATGGTCAGGTTTTCTTTGTGAACTAGAGAATGCTCATGCACTCTACCACTGTAAGGACTGACTCAAAATCAATGGGAGTCTCTTACCATGGATCTGTCTGCCAAATATGCATCCCCCTTTGGAAGGATGTCGCAAAAAACATTAAAGACTTTTTTTATAAACAGTATCAGTGCACCTAGTTGAGAGGGCTGCCATCTGTCTCTATTTCTGCAGTTCTGTCCTGTGTGTGTGTTGGGGAGGGCTTGAAAATGGTAAATATGTTGATACTTTACAAGAAAAAATATTATTTGACTTTTCTCTAAATGTCACAGAAATCTTGATACTACATTTAAGTTATCTTAACATATAAACTATTATAAATAACCAACATTTAAAGCTTAGCATTTCAATACTGTGCTGCTGCTTATGTAAATTTGTCAGAAGAGTTGACAACTGCCTTTAAACCCTGACTGATCTAATTGCTTTGTTTTGCTATGAAAGGGGAGTGTTAAGTTCTCCTCATTTCTGGAATAAAAACAGTGGAAAACATTTCCATAACTTTTTGTCTTTTTTTATAGCAGCTGCTGTGCACCGACATTAGCAGGATTAATTGCCCATCTAAGACTGAAAGCAGTACCTGATAAGGTAAACTACAGTATGTTATGCAGGTGGAGACAGATTCCTCGGCAAAGTATGTGAGAAGTTAAGCTTAATAAAATTAGGTGGACTCCCCTTCCTTTGACTCCAGGGCAGGGAAATAAACTTTTAGAAACTACAAGCAGGTTTCTAGTACTACACAATACTGGAAACATGGTGTAGGGAGTAAAAAAGATTAAGGATTGAGTTAAACTGTAGGAGAGGTTGGAGTTTTCCTTTAAAGGAGAACTGCCCCCACAGACTGAAAAAAATGTTTATTTTATTGTGCCTTGATATTTTCTACATTTTAACACCACTTGTGTCTACTTTTTTAATATATTTTTACATGTAATTTCAGAGTCTGCCCACATAGGATGCAGCATATTGATGTGATTTTGATTTTTAGTCTACCTCTAGGTATCCCACAATGCAGTGTTTGACTATAAAATATTACATTGTAGCCCCTAAGCTCCTGTCACTGCATTGACTTTACATGCGTGTTTACATATGCCCTTCTTTCTTTCACAGTCAGGTTTAATTACCAGTTTTTGCTTTTTCAATGACTACTTAAAAGACAAACTGGGATAGTCACACTAAATAGCATTCTCAGTGCCTATTACTTCTCTTTGTTTCTAAAGTGATTACTTTTCATTCTTTTGTTATGCCTGAGTTGTAATTCATGCACTCATCTCCCCACCACCTACACACCTGCCTTTTATAGCTGTCAAAGTGCCTAAGGTAATTTTAGCTGTTTGCTACTGTGACTGATAGCTCCCAGCAAGGGACTAAACTCATGTATTGTTGCCTTGTACAAGCCTTTCTTACTGTCCTCAAATTGTAATCCATACGCAATACCATTTTTTAACATGTTGTTTGACAAATCTCACTACTCAATTTTACAGGAATTCAAAAGAAGACAAAATTACTAAATAATTCTGTCACAAAGGCTATAAAACAAAGACCATTGTTTTTAAATATCACTGTGATGCTCTTAAGATCCTTTTGCATCAATATGCATTTTTGAAACAATAATTCAAGATTAATGGATCTTATTATTAATTTATAGTAATCCCCATTACTTTTCCTGATTAAAAATATGAGGGACAAGTCCAAAGTATGACTACAACATCAGGAGCATTCTGCAAAATCAGGGACATAGGAGATATATAGTCTTGAGACATTTACCTCCTACTGTGGTGTTTTCTGTCTTACCCCCTGTAATTTGAAGTGTTCTAAATTTTTTTTACACTGGTAAATCATTCCTAATGTATCAGCTCAGATTTTTTCACACATTTTAAGTCAGTATGCAGGACCCCATTTACTGTTTTATTTGTTTTCATTCAATATTCTACTTCTGTTTCCAGTCCCTTCAGTCATTCAAAATGTTGCTATGCACATAGTGTGCATTCCTCTTTATAAATCCTCTCCGTATATCAATATTGTTATCTTTATTTAAATATGCTTGCTATATTCTCTATATATTCCCTTCCCTTTTCAGTTTCCAGACTCCACTATGTCACTTATTTTAGTGAAAGTCTTATTTTTATTAGAGTGTTCCAGGTTCATATCCCTCCATCAGACAACAGATGAAACTGCATGCACTGACTAGGCAAATATTACCTTGCATGGACAGAATGCATTACTTAGCTCCCTTTACTACCTCCATCATAAAGACAAACCCTACATATACTAAATATCAGTGTACAAACTTAATTCACAGATCATAGGAAGTTACCAGGCTATTGGCCCTGAGGCCCTTACAAGCCTAGTCAAGAATTTAGTCCATGTTCCAACAACTCAGCACCCCATGCCACTGTCCAGCAGGGACACAGGTGGAATCCCAGGGATGTATTTTCTGTTTCCCATCCAGTTATCCAGATTGCTCTTAAAAAGGGTTAACAAGGTACTCTGCTTTATATGGAGAAGGAGTCTATTCCACAAAAAGGGGAGTCTCTGGGACAGAAATCTGTCATGCCTACAAGTCCTACGGATGTCACAGACCAGGTTGAGGTTACGCATGTGTGTTACTTGAGTGGAGCTTGACTTGTGGATATGCAGCAGTCCCATGAGGGCAAGGTCTGAGATTGCTTTGTATTCCAGACAGAGGTCACTTCTGAGGAGTCTGTAGGAAACTGAGTAGAGGGACAGGGCTTTTAGCCTATCTGTGCAGAGTAGATGTTTGAGGCCCTGGATTCTCCGGGTGAGGAACTGCTGTGGTCTCTTCAGCTGCTGCATGTGCTTTGTGAGGTACATGCCAAAATGGGCATTGTACTTACTAATGGGTCTTATAAAAGAAGAATACAGGGATGTTATGACCACCTTGTCCTTGGTGAGATACCCTAACTAAGGAGGTGGGCCATGTAGAAAGCTTTCCATTCAACGGAGGCAATATGGTGGTCAAAAACCAGTTTGCTATCAACCTGGGTGCCCAAGTCCCTCACAACTAATTGCGTGCTTAAGACCTTATTATCAATGTGATAATTTGTGGGGATGATGCATTTTTTGGCATTCACTTTGAGGCAATGTTTCTGCCACTAGTAATTTGTTTGGGTGAGACCCTCTTGGAGAATGTCCACATCGCTAAGGGAATTGATGACTGCACCCAACTTGCAGTCATCTGCAAACTTTGTCAGCCATAGCCTACTAGATTTGGCCTGCAACTCAGAGAAGTATATCCCAAATAGCAGAGGCCCCAAGATCGATCCCTGGGGTACACCACTTGTTATGGGTCTACTTCTTGAGGTGGCTTCCCCTATTTTGCCGGTTCCAAGCCCGGATAAATGGGGAGGGTTGCATCAGGAAGGGCATCCGGCGTAAAACCTCTGCCAAAAATTACTGATGCAGAGAACTTTTCATAATTACATACCGGATCGGTCGAGGCCCGGGTTAACAGCGGCTGCCACCAGTACTGTTAGCCAACAGGGTGCTGGTGGAAATTGGGCTACTGTTGGCACAAGAAGAAGAGGAGGGGGAAGGCATGCCTGAAGGCAGGAAGAGAGGAGGAAGGTTAGGAGTATAGCACTGAGGGTAGGAACTTTGAATGTTGGCAGTATGACTGGTATAAGGAGAGAGCCAGCTGATATGCTGGAGAGAAGGAAGGTTGATATATTGTGCGTGCAAGAGACCAGATGTAAGGAAGTAAGGCCAAGTGTATAGGAGGCAGGTTCAAATTGTTCTATCATGGTGTGGATGGCAGAAGAAATGGGGTTGGGGTTATCCTAATGGAACAGTATGCCAAGAGTGTTTTGGAGGTGAAGAGAGTGTCTGATAGAGTGATGTTTATGAAGCTTGAAATTGATGGTGTAATGATGAATGTTGTTAGTGCATATGCTCCACAAGTTGGGTGTGCAATGGATGAGAAAGAAAAATTTTGGAGTGAGTTGGATGAAGTGGTGGTGAGTGTACCCAAGGGTGAGAGACTAGTGATTGGAGCGGACTTCAATGGGCATTTTGGTGAAGTGAACAGAGGGGATGAGGAAGTGATGGGTAGGTATGGTGTTAAGGAGAGGAATGCAGAAGGTCAGATGATTGTGGATTTTGTGAAAAGGATGGATATGGCTGTGGTAAATACGTATTTCAAGAAGAGGGAGGAGCATAAGGTGACATACAAGAGAGGAGGAAGATGCACACAGGTGGATTATATCCTATGTAGGATGGCCAGTCTGAAGGAGATTGGAGACTGTAAAGTGGTGACTGGGGAAAGTGTAGTTAAGCAGCATAGAATGGTGGTCTGCAGGATGATGTTGGTGATTAAGAAGCAGAGGAGGAGTGTGAAAGCAGTGCCAAGGATTAAATGGTGGAAGTTAAAAAAGGTGATTGTGAGGTGGAGTTCAGGGAAGAGTTAAGACAGGCACTGGGAGGCAATGAAGAGTTACCGAATAACTGGGTAACTACAGCAGAGCTAGTAAGGAGACTGCTAGGAAGGTGCTTGGTGTGACATCTGGACAGAGGAAGGAGGACAAGGAGACATGGTGGTGGAATGAGGAAGTACAGCAGAGTATACAGAGGAAGAGGCTGGCGTAGAAAAAGTGGGATTGTCAAAGTGATGAAGAAAGTAGACATGAGTATAAGGAGATGAGGCATGCATACATTTCTTTCATCAGAATGTCCAGATTTTATTTTTTGATTTTTGCCTCTCCTCTTAAAATCTGTACCTCTTCAAACAATTGATGACTGAAGTCATTAAATATAATGACAAATATTTTGAATTTCTTAAGACTCCATCCTTCAGAGAAGACGCTAATGCAAAACAAAACCTTCTATCCTATCAACTCAAGTTTGTAAGAAGAGAGCAATATTTCCTCTCCCCCTTTGTCCCCCATCATTTCAGGTTTTGTCCAGATTTTTTGCTCTAAGAGGTTGAAAGGTATGCATGGCAAAGAGAGAGGTGGTGAAGGCTAAGGATAAGGCATATAGAGAGTTGTATGAGAGATTGGACACTAAGGGTGATAAAGGACAGTGAGGGGAAACGTACTCACAAGTGAGGAGAGTGTGTTGAGTAGATGGAAAGAGTACTTTGAAGGGCTGATGAATGAAGAGAATGAAAGAGAGAGAAGGTTGGATGATGTGGGGATAGTGAATCAGGAAGTGAAGCAGATTAGCAAGGAGGAAGTAAGGACAGCTATGAAGAGGATGAAGAATGGAAAGGCTGTTGACCCAGATGACATACCAGTGGAAGCATGGAGGTGCTTAGGAGAAATGGCAGTGGAATTTTTAACCAGATTGTTTAATGAAATTTTGGAAAGTCAGAGGATGCCTGAGGAGTGGAGAAAAAAGTGTTTGGGTACGTATCTTTAAGAATAAAGGTGATGTGCAGAGCTGCAGTAACCACAGAGGGATAAAACTGATCAGTCACAGCTTGAAGTTAAGGGAAAGAGTAGTGGAAGCTAGGTTAAGAAGGGAGGTGATGATTAGTGATCAGCAGTATGGTTTCATGCCAGGAAAGAGCACTACAGATGCAATATTTGCTCTAAGAGTGTTGTTGGAGAAATACAGAGCAGGTCAGAAGGAGTTGCATTGTGTCTTTGTGGACTTAGAGAAAGCATATGACAGGGTGCCTAGAGAGGAGTTGTGGTATTGTATGAGGAAGTCGGGAGTGGCAGAGAAGTATGTAAGAGTGGTACAGGATATGTACAAGGGTAGTGTGATATTGGTGAGGACTGCGGTGGGAGTGACAGATACATTTAAGGTGGAGGTGGGATTACATCAAGGATCAGCTCTGAGCCCTTTCATATTTGCAGTGGTGATGGACAGGTTGACAGACGAGATTAGACAGGAGGCCCCGTGGACTATGATGTTTGCAGATGATGTTGTGATATGTAGTGAGAGTAGGGACCAGGTTGAGGAGACCCTGGAGAGGTGGAGATATGCTTTAGAGAGGAGAGGAATGAAGGTCAGCAGGGCTAAAACAGAATATATGTGTGTAAATGAGAGAGAGGGTAGTTGAATGGTGAGGATGCAGGGAGTAGAGTTGGTAAAGGTGGATGAGTTTAAGTACTTGGGATCAACAGTTCAGAGTAATGGTGAGTGTGGAAGAGAGGTGAAGAAGAGAGTACAGGCAGGGTGGAATGGGTGGAGAAGAGTGTCAGGAGTGATTTATGACAGACAGGTACCAATAAGAGTGAAAGGGAAGGTCTACAAGAGGGTAGTGAGACCAGCTATGTTATATGGGTTGGAGACGGTAGCATTGTCAAAAAGGCTGGAGTCAGAGCTGGATGTGGCAGAGTTAAAGATGTTAAGATTTGCACTGGGTGTGACTAGGATGGACAAGATTAGGAATTAGTATATTAGAGGGTCAGCTTAGGTTGGACAGTCTGGAGACAAAGCAAGAGAGGCGAGATTGCATTGGTTTGGACATGTGCTGAGGATGGATGCTGGGTATATTGGAAAAGGATGCTAAGGATGGAGCTGCCAGGTTAGAGGAAAAGAGGAAGGCCTAAGATGAGGTTTATGGATGTGGTGAGAGAGGACATGCAGGCTTGGTGTGAAAGAGCATGATGCAGAGGACAGGAAGAAATGGAAACACATGATCCATTGTAGTGACCCCTAATGGGAACAGCCGAAAGAAGATGATGATGGGTTCTATCAGTGAGCCAGTTTGCTACCCATCTGGTAACATATGGATTGATGTCTAGTTGAGAGAGTTTATGTATTATACCTGAGTGGGGAATAGTATCTAAGGCTTTGGCCAGGTCAAAGTAGGTGGTGTGCACTGTCTTCCCCTCATCTGTGGCCTTGGTAACTGTCTCAAAGAAGTCAACCATATTTAACAGGCATGACCTCCCCTTGACAAAACCAAACTATGTGGGACCAAGTGTCTGGAGGTTGCCAATGTCCTTGTTAATGATGTCCATGATAATCCATTCCATGGCCTTGCAGATCAGGCTAGTTAGGCTGATGGGTCTATAATTTCCCGGATCGGTGGACACTCCACCTTTGTGCAAAGGGATGGCAGTAGCTGTCCTCCACTTGTCTGGGATGAAGCCGGTACTCAGGCTTTGGTTGAATAGGGTGCCTCATGGTGCTGCAAGTTCCTGCCTGAGTTCATGTAGGATGCAGCCTGGGATGTTATCAGGTCCCATGAAGGCTGTATTTTTTGTCTTTGAGAGGGAAGTGATGATTTGCTTCCTGTTTTACTGATGGGGGGGACAAAGGCGTGAAGTTTTCACTGAACCTGTCTGCCTGCAGGTTGAATATATCTACAACATTTGTATATGTGGCGTCCTTGACCACCATTTCTGAGCAGATCTGGGTGCTTCCCTTGAGACTTTGGACATATGTGAAGAAGGTCTTCTGATTGTCTTTAGTAGATGTGGCCAGTTTGGACTTGAAGTTTGCTTGGGAGGATTTCACTAGTGCTCTTATTTGCTTGTTCAGGCTAAAGAGATATTGCTTCCAATTAGGCACCTGCTCCTTCTTGGTCCTGGACAGCAAATGTTTTCCTTTTATTATAGAGTTTATTTATTGTAGATGTCCACCAGACAGGTTTACTCTTTTTTTAGCATGATTTTGTCCTGTATGGTATTCCTGATTCCATGCAGCTATATAAATGCTCATATAGTACTTTGGTGTAGGTTTGGACATATGTGCCAGCTCCTATGGAGAGGGAGGTGGGCTCTGAAGCTGTTTATACCTTCCCACAGGAGATTGTAATCAGCTTTGGAGAAATTCTTTTGTTTGACCCTAGCTGGGGGGGTGGGGTGGTCGGGGGAGATGGTGACTTTGAAAGTGGCTGCTTTGTGGTCAGATCTTAACAGGAATTATGACACTGTATGTATGCTGCAGTGGTTACTCATATTGGTTAATACCAAGCCCATGACATTTTCACCTCTTGTGGGGGTGTCAACCAACTGGTCCCAGGCATCTGCATTGATGAATAAAGGAATCTATCTGCATTTGCGTTTTGGCATGAGTATTTCTTCCAATCTATGTTTGGATAGTTAAAGTTGCCCAGGATCAAGGTAAAGGGTTGAATCTTGATAGAATCAAAGAGATCCAGATAGGTGGAGTGGGCATCTTGAGTTAAAGTTGGAGGCCTATAGTTAGCTATTATTTTAATAGGGGTCTTTTTAATTGTTAACTGCACCTGGAGTGTTTCCTGTGCATCATACCATTTGACCAGCCTAGAGGTGTCTATGTCTTTTATATATATTGCAACTCCTCCTCCTTTTGTTTTGCTGCTCACAGTTTGGGGTCTGAATGAATGATAGGATGAGTAACCTGGTATGGCAGGGTTGCTCTCCACAGCTTTGAACTAGGTTTCTGTGACTGCATAAATGTCAGCTTCTTCCAGGTTAAGAATGCCTGCAATGAATGCATTTTCATGTTTAGAGTCCTAGCATTTAGCAGCATGACCTTTAATTTATGTTTTGATGTACTTTTCATGTTGGTGGTTTTAACCTCATGACATTGCATAAAAAGGCACTATGGTGAGACAAGATCCTATGCCAGGAACCTGAAGCCCAAGGGAGACAGATGCAGGCCATCTCTGGTAAAGCATTGTGGTTTATCAACCATGTCATCCCAGGCTGTCAGGTACTGGATACCCTTGGAATGACACCATAAACTAAGCCAACTGTTAAAGTCAATTATTTTCTGTTTGTATTGAGGCATCATTCTGGGTGATGATAGGATCCTGCTTAAGGCTAGGAATATACCTGCCTGGGACACATATTCAGTGAGCTCAATCATCTCTCTCTTCATATAGTCCAAGAAGGTACATCTCAAGTCATTCACTCCAACATGTACTATGACAGAGTCACAACAGTACCAGTTAAGAGACTTGAGTGCATTGGTGATATGACAGATTCTGGCACCTGACAAACAACTAACCATAACTTTCTCCTTATCCAGCCTGGTGAGGGGCACATCTGTGTGTCTCATAATGGAATCTCCTATGAGTAATATGTTGGGTTTATGTGGCTGTGAGACACAGGTATGTGGGCTATGTGTGGTGTGTGGTGTAGTGGGCAGTGGTGTTTGCATGCTTTTATGCCTCGGAGGTCTCTTTTGTTTAGGTATGCTTTTACTGAGGACCTCTGCATATGTTGGGGTGTGCTGTGTAGGTGTGGGTGGTGTATGAGGTGTGGTGTTTGTGTTGCCAACCTTCTCAGTGCCAGATATGCTGGTTTGTGGGGGAGAGGGCAATGACACCTGGTGCTTGATGTAATTTTATCTCTCACAAATTGTGTTCCTATGTGGTAGTAGTAGAGGGTTGTCCGTGTACATGTGGCAGTTGCCACACTGTCTCAAGATTCCCATATTGACCAGATTGGCAGGAGAAAATGTAGGAAATTGTCCATCCATATTTGTCAGAAACTGAAAGAGCTAAGATGGTAAAGGGAGGAAGGTCTACGAGTAGTACTACTAGATGATAACGCAAGTACTACTAATGGAAAAATTATAGTTGAAATACCTCAAAAAGGATTAACAACTGTGCAGATGAAGTTCTGGATGCAGCAGACCTGTATCTAGACTATGCTACTCAATGTTAAGGTTAAGAACACAGCAAAAAAAACTCAAAATGAAGCACAGATTATTCATTTATAGTCAAAAGAACAGAACTGACAAAATACAGTAAAACAGCAATGAAATGCAGTAAAATGCAGTTAACAGTAATGAATTGCAGTAGATAGCAATGAAATATAGTTAATCAGCAGATTGCTTTAAAACAGTAGCTCACAATCACAACAGTAGCAGACAGCACAAATAAAGCAGAAATTTAATAAAATACTGCCATCAACATAATGAGGCTACCAACAAGCAGTAGTAAATACGGTAAACTAAATGCAGTTGAACTTCTAAGCACAAGCAGCAAAATGAAGTAGGGAGAGGTACAGTCTTATTTATTTATTTATTTTTTTGCAAATGTCCACTCCTTCCAAGTATACTGGCCATGCTATGTCATAGCACTGACATGTCTATACAACTTTATCCACCAATATACAGCTATAGCTGGCATGCACATATTGGCACTGAGTTTAATTCAAAACACCCATATATAATGTTGTTATATAATTATGGTACATTAACATAGTACTTAAATCAATAAATACAAAACTTATAACTCTTTCTGGAATTCATAAACTCCATTGTCCTGGATGAACTTATCCACACCTCTACCAGGGGCAACAATATCCTCGACCTAGTCATTACCAACATGAGTGACCGGTGTTCCACACCTGAAGTCAACTCCTCATTGGTCTGATCCGACCATAAGCTAATCACCCCTGATATCCACATCTCACCCCCCATTAAGGAAACCACAGTAAAACATTTCTCCAAAGCCAACTTCATGCTTCTTAAGACAGAAGTGGTGAAATTCATGACACCCATGCAGATGGACAATACAGTTATAACTGCTGAATCCTACACAAATGCACTCTATAAGCACTTACACGAGTGCATGGATCATGCTACCCCAAACAGAACCAAGATGCTATCCTCCAAAAAAAGGAAGCCAATCTGGTGGTCCCCTGCCATAAACAAACTGTACAACAGAAGGAAGAAACTGTTGCAAAAGAGAGTAAAATTCCATGAGTGGAAGAGCTCCCTGGTCAGCCTCAGTAAGAAGCTGAGATCCCTTATAAGATCCTACAAAGCTAGCTATGAAAACAAAATTGCCACTAATTCTAAGGACAACCACAAAGCATTCTATAGCTATGTCAAGAATCTCAATGGCAATACCCAGATCTGCTCTGAGTTACAGCACAACGGCATGAAAATTACAGAACCAACTGATATTGCCAACATCCTGGCAGATAGATTCAGTGATAACCCCCCCCCCCCCTCACCCCCTAAAGGGCCCATATCTATACAGGAAGAATGCAGAGTCCCTGTAATCACAACTACGCAGGTAAAAGCTGTACTCTCTAAATCCAAAAACACAGCATCCATGGGACCAGACAACATCCCAGGCTGCGTTTTACACGAACTTCAGAATGAACTGGTTCCCCACTTAAGCACCATGTTCAATAATAGCCTCACATCAGGCTTTGTGCCCACTGAATGGTGCACAGCAACAGTTATCCCACTTCACAAAAGGGGAGCCACCACTGATCCCAGGAACTATCGACCTATTAGCCTGATGAGCCTGGCCTGCAAGGCCATGGAACGTATCATTATGGAACTCATAAACAAAGACATTGGTAACCTCCAAACTCTGGATCTCACCCAGTTTGGGTTTGTGAAAGGCAGATCATGCCTCCTGAACTGGATCAACTTCTTTGAGGCAGTCACCAAAGCCGTAGATGAGGGTAAGGTGGTTCACACAGCCTATCTTGACCTCACCAAGGCTTTCATCACCATATCCCATTCTGGAATTATAACTAAACTCACTAAACTAGGTATAAATCCCTACATCACAAGATGGGTTGCCAACTGGCTCACTGACAGAACCCACACTGTAAAAGCTGCAGACTCCAAATCTGACCTCAAAGCAGTGACAAGTGGAGTACCACAGGGTTCCATTCTGGGACCTCTCCTGTTTGGTATCTACTTCTTTAAAGTACAGGCTAACACAGAAGGCCTCTGGCGAATGAAGTTCGCAGATGACTGCAAACTAGGAACCATAGTCAAGTCCCCAAATGATGTGGACATCCTACAGAAGGGCCTCGCTGAGACAGATGCCTGGTTCAGAGCCATGGCCTCAAGCTCAATGCCAAAAAGTGCTATGTCATCCCCTTTGGTAAAAACTCTGTACCCATGAACTACCACATAGGCAGCAATCTACTTAACACTGAGTGTGTGATAAGAGACCTTAGGACCCAGGTGGACAGTAGTCTCTCCTTTGATAGTCACATCGCCACAGTAGTCAGGAAGTCCTTCTACATGGCACACCTCATCATAAAAGGGTTCTCATCCAGGCAAAAAGAGGTCATAGTTCCCCTCTGCTCGACACTCATTAGACCCATTATAGAGTACAACACCCCTTTTGGAATGTACCTCACAAGACATCTGCAGCAGCTGGAAAGGCTACAGAAGTACCTCATAAAGAGGATTACTGGCCTCAAACAAATGCCCTACACTAACCACCTCAAAAACTCCAGCTTTACTCCATAGCATATCGCCTACTCCGAGGTAATCTCTGCTTAACATATAAAGCTATGTCAAACCCAGAGCTGTTAGACATGCTACACCTAAAGAAATCCCAATCCCTCCGAGCAACATGCTCTAGGGACCTAAACCTTGTCACCACAATAAACAGGACATGCTGGAGGGATAGATTCTTGTCCCAGAGACTTCCCATACTCTGGAACAGGCTACCCATCTATGTCAAGCAAAGTTCTTCATTAGCACTCTTCAAGAAAAATCTTGAGTGGATGGGAAATAGGAAATACACCCCTGGGATCACTTCTGTGTCTCTGCTTTACAGTGGCACAGGAAAATAACTTTCTTGGGTGGCATAAGCCAGGGAACCTTGTTGGCTAGGCTTACATAGGCCCTTGGGCCAATAGCCTAGTACCTACCTATGAACCTATGAACCTATGAACCTATGGTGCTTTACCTTTTCCTTGTTAACAGCATTGCACAAGACTGTTTACATAGTTTTGATACTTTGTTTTTACGTATTTATACACAAGTTCCAGTACTTATCTTTCGTGACCGGTATCTTTGCTTGTTTTGGTTTTTGGTTTATATAGTTTCACATGTTACATGATTCAGAGCTGGCTATGGCACAATATGCAGTGTTTTCTCCATGTCCCAAACACAGATTATATTGTAATGCTGGGTAATTTTTAATTCAAGTCACTAAGCCTTGCATTCTTGTCTAATGTTTTTCTTCCTATTCAGACAGCACAGCATAGCAATATCAAGTGCAGTAAAGTCACACACATAAAACAGTTTTCAGGATGTATGCGCCATATACACAAGCGTGTATGCATCTAAGCAACTTTATAATTTGTGCTGTTTCCTCCTACTTATGTAAGAGTACTTTGCTTTTCTACACCTTTTATCGATTATGTAAGCATAACATATAGTGACATCTGGCTTAAACCCTGATAACTGCATATCCGCTGCAAGAAGCATCCGGAATAGCATTGTGCCTTTACAGATATGGAACCCCCCAGCAACAAAAGAAAATGTTACCAGTATACTTAACTCCAACTACCTTTTCCTTTTGAGTTCATGGAAAACTTGGCTGACTGCAAAGTTCGGCTCAGGGTAAGAGACTTCAGTTATGAATATGATCTACCTGGATATAGGGAGATATTACATGTATCAGAAGCAACACAAAAAAAATCTTGGTTCACTAATGTAAAACACCTGAACAGAATAGGACTAAGTAATGACAATTAAATGTCCAGTATTGTGAAAGGAGTAAAAGGTAAATATAGGACAGGAGCCAGGTTAAGTAGACTTCAAAGGTGTGTATGTGTGTGTGTGTGTGTGTGTGTGTGTGTGTGTGTGTGTGTGTGTGTGTGTGTGTGTGTGTGTGTGTGTGTGGGAGTGTGTGTGTGTGTGTGTGTGTGTGTGTGTGTGTGTGTGTGTGTGTGTGTGTGTGTGTGTGTGTGTGTGTGTGTGTGTGTGTGTGTGTGTGTGTGTGTGTGTGTGTGTGAGTGACAGCAGGACACCAGAACAGTTTTTATTCTATACTCACAGTGAAACCATCAGTTGCAGATTATTCAGTCTTAGCTGTCACAATGTGTCTGAGCCACCTGATTGTATTTCTTTACTCCACAGGCCAGGTTTAGGTTAGTTACTACACTTACCCCTAATAAAATATTGGCAGGCTATGCTACTGCAGCAACTAGTCATCGAGCGAAAAGACAACCTTCTGTGACTATACACTTGGAGAGTTTTTTTTTTTAAATTTCCAGTTTTATAGCATGCAAGTGCCTTAGACAGCAGACGCATTTTGTCATAGGCGGGTGTACAATAAAAGTTGGCCAGCTTGACTTATTTTCTGTAGTGATGCACCCCCACTCAAGTGTACATAACAATAGAGATCGTGCTCCCTCTTTACAGCTTGTGCCTTGGCTAGCCAACACCTTCACACCATCTGATATTTGCCCTTTGAGCGCCAAAATGATGAAAGTATTGTTATACGTAAAGTGATTTGTAAATAGTCAGTACCTGTTACTTAACTGTGGTGCAAGTACAGTATTTTCCACTGCTT
This sequence comes from Protopterus annectens, assembly GCF_019279795.1. Classification (NCBI taxonomy): domain Eukaryota; kingdom Metazoa; phylum Chordata; order Ceratodontiformes; family Protopteridae; genus Protopterus; species Protopterus annectens. The sequence goes on along the minus strand of NC_056739.1, from coordinate 246,168,849 downwards.
AAAATAGTTTCCACATAGATGTCTGTAATCAAGTAAAAATACTATTGTGTGTGTTTTAAAATCATGGCTAAGGCACTAGTAATCAAATATCAGCCTCTTATTGCAAGGGAGAATTCACCTGGAGCATTTATTCTGGAGAGTATATTGCAACAGATACAAGCTTGAAGAACCCAAAGTAGCTTGCACATTTTCTACTAATACTGCAGACCAAAGGAAGTTATTTGAAGCCACCTTTGCAAGGTATGAGCATTAGTATAGATATCAGAATATTTTGTTAACATATATGTGCAAAAGAAGAAGAATGTTAAATATTTTTTTTTATGTTTATAAAAATCACATTATTCTCGACTTGTTACTTCTACTGCATCCTTTGATCCATTACTGATGGATTTACTGCAAATCAGAAAGTCAAATGACATCAGAAATATACCATCTAGGGATGTAAACCTCTTCTGAAGCATCAACAGAATGATTTGGAGGAACAGGTATATTTCGCAGAAGATACCATTGCAGTAAACAGACCCACCCCCCCATCGACATAAAACATAAGTTCATCTCTGTTTTTAAGCTCAACTGAGAACTATGGATGGGAAAAAGAAAATTTACTCCAGGACTGCCCTCTGTACTACTAACAGACAGAGACAGCTCCTAAATGCTTTGTCCCATGCATGGGTCCCCTCTACGTTTCTATGGTATGAACTCAGTTATTCTTATTAGGGGTAATATATATATAATTATAAACAATGGGATGAGTAAGGCCAATCTATAACCAAATGGGATAGGCTATTTTGAGCTCAAAAAGTGAAAATGGTTAAGCTTAAAATGGCCTCCAAGGGCAGCGAGCTTAGTATTTACCTATGAACCTATGAACAAAATCCAGATAACAAAGGTACTCAATGATATAAGCTTAACAAAATATTCAACTCTCTACAAGCAGTCCTTTCCCTGGAAAACAGATGCACGCATCAGCACCTGGTTCAAGAACACTGAGACCACCCGATCAGTGTAGAGTTTCAACACCTACCACGTGTTCATGCACACCACACTAGATGAAGGCACTAAATGCAGAGATGGGTCTCCATTACTGCAAAACAAAACTTCACCTCCAGATTAGTTAGACAAGTTACTAATCTGGAACTTCTCTTCCAATTTACCATTAACAGAACTCCTTATCACATCATGGTTAACTATAGGGCCCTCTTTATGTCCTCATCAGCCCACAACTCTGAATATATCCTCTAACATGTATATCAGAGGTTTTTGGACTTCATCAGTGCAAAGTCTCTGGACTAGTTAGACTGCATCCCAACCAGGGGTGATAAAATCCTGGAATTTGTCCCCTGTCATATGGGACTATTCTGTTCTCTATCAGTTGTAACACCATTCCTGGTACAATCAGGCCATAAATCAGTCACACTCATCTTAAGACTGAAGCCAGAAGCATCCTCCATTTCCTTGGTAATCACAAATTATGCCAAGGCTAATCAAAGAATGAATAATGAGTTGATCTAAATGCAACATCCTCCTCCATCTTGATGACCCCCACTACTTGTGTAGAAGTCTTTTCTGCCAAATTCTATGCATATGGGAATAACTGCATATGCACAGGCATACACACACACACACACACACACACACACACACACACACACACACACACACACACACATATATATATATATATACATACACTGTACATATATATGTGCATGTGTGTGTGACTATATATATATATATATATATATATATAGGTTGAGCATCTGCTCCCAGTTTGTAATCATCTGCAAACTTGATTAACCAGAAGCCTTTGACATTAGCTATGACTTCTGAAAAGTATATGACAAAGAAGAGTGGTCACATCAGAGAGTGGTGGTGAACTTCACTGATGACAGGACTATTTGTGGATGTGGTCTCACTAGTTCTAACCTCCTAGGTCCTATCAGTGAGCCAGCTAGCTGTCCAGAATATTATAAAGGGGTTTATACTTAGTACCATAAGTTTGCTGACAATGTCCAAGTGGGGTATAGTATCAAATACTTTAGCCAGATCTAGTAGGCAGTATGCACCATCTTCCCCTCATCCATTGCCTTAGGGACCTTTTCAGAGAAGTCTAGATTCAGTAAGATCTTCCTTTTACAAAGTGAAATTGTAACATAAGACACATTTCTTATTCAAGACTGACAAAAGGCCCTATCCCTTTACTCCATCTGATATTGTTTATTGACAGGGGACCTATGCCTGACCTACAAGGCATTCTGTGACCCACTCCTGATGAAAATGTTGCATATATGCAAAAAAAAAAGAAAAAAAAAAAAAATTATACAAGGGTCACATGTTCCATGGAACTGAACCTTATTTGTGACTCTAACAGAACTTCCTGAAGAGACAGATTTGTATTCCAAAGGCTACCTCATCTATGGTATAAACTTCCCATCTTTGTAAAACAAAGTCCTTCCCTCACTATCTTCAAAAAGAACTTGGATAAATGGAGGGGTACTGCCCATGTTCCTTATGGACACAGTCAGTCTTCAAAATGACTCCAAAATAATCCATTTACTTTTATGGTTATCGATGTTGTAAAAGGTAACAAACTCAACAAAACAGGTTGGCACTCTATTTTAAATTCTAAAGAAAAGAAGTGGATTGTCAAATTGGGTGGATTATTTCCACCTGGTTTAAATGAACAATTTTAGAATGAACCAATGATATTTCAGATGGGTGTATTTAAACAGCAACATTTGATCATTTTGTTTCACACTGAGGAAGGCTGTGCTTCTGTCCAGCCGAAACCGGTCTGGTTATTTGTTGTTTTCTAATGTTCAGGTCACAGTTTGCTGGCTCATATGGTGTGTTTTTGGATCTATTGGTTGGAGCCGTGCAATTGCTCTCGTGCAGGAGGTCTGTTTTAGAAGTTGCACTCTTTTTCACATCCTGCTGGGGGCCTGTGAACCTAATGCTGGTTGTAAGATTGTCTCTGCAGTCATCTATCCATTATTTTTCCGTTTGTTCATTATTGGTGGAATTATTTTTGGTCCTGACCTGGATTTGTTGGACATATCCCTTCACAATCGTGCTGGAATTATCCTTTTGGATTAAAATACCTTATACACATACCTTGTACATGTTAATCTAGCAGTCTAAATGTACCAGCAGCTTTTCAGCATTTTATCAGCATCGCTGTATGCTGTTGTATAAATCTAAAGAAATCTCAAAGGCATTGTCTTTCTTTTTTTGGACAAAGCACAGTATTTTGGATTAGCTTCCTTTTTTCCCCGAAAGCTGTTGTTATCAGAAGCTTCCGGATTATTTCTCAGCTGGAATGGTCCATGCGGGTTGATTATTTTACAAGCGCCATCTACACGCGGATATTTGCGATTCAAGCAAATCAAGGTACTGTTTTTTCTTTTTTACTATTCCTATTGGACTTTGGCATGTATTGCAAGTCGCCCGTTGTGGGAAACCGCTTATGTTGGTCTTTTGTCTGACCGGCAGTCAGCATTGACGATTTGGTCATCTTTTTATGACGGATACACAAATTCCAGCAGCCTGAAGGTTCTGTTTTGGTTTTTTAGAATCAACCAACGAGTTGGACAATATTTGGGTGTATTTTACTAATGGTGGTACAAGGTAACTGTACATCCTTGTTTGCGACAAGTTCTTGCTGGCTTTTTTTGCAGTACTGAGTTCATATTTACAGTCATCATTATGGATTCTTGATATTGGATTATACAAGAATAATGAAGGGACAATTCATGATTTTCCATTTGGTGGTATCTCAGCGTTGAGTTTCACCCAGGCTGGACATTATTGAACTTGAACTTTCTGTCCGGTTGAATGGTACAACATTTACCAGTGGTGTTCCTATTTTATTTCAGTCTTGACTTACTGGACAAATTTGACTCTGTTGTATACATGTTTTCTGATTTATTCATTTTTTATAGCATATACTACCCTATTCTCAGTACTACTTGTTATATATCAATATATGGATATATGTTATATGCTCTGGGCAACTAATATTTCTTTTTTGCCTATGACTATACTGTCTGTGTAGACTAGATACCAGAGAACACTAGAACATATTCAAATATTCTACCCACCAGTTAGTCACACTTATAGTACCATAAGAAATGTTGACTCTCCCATGAATATTGTTTTACAACCTGTTGCCTGATATGATTGAATAGGGTTGTATCAGTATTTATTAATGGGGTTCATTTTTCATTTTTCATTAGCATTTCGCTTTTTTTAGGGCCCATCAGGTCCACCTAATTATAATCAGGTGTTGTGCTCAATATAACTCACCTGTTGCATACATCCACATTGGATACTCCATTTTAATGGATATATGTACATACAGTTTGTAATATATATGTGGATATATGATATACATACATTGGTTATCCATGGTCTCTAATGATTCCTAGGAATTTGTTTTTTTCCACCTCCCTTTGGGATTTTGATTATTTGTTGCTGGGTCCCTTAAGTATATGTACAACTTTAGCAGTTTCTTAGACTGCATTGATATTCCTGGGGTTTCTTGACATATTATAGGTCTCATATTGTGTCCTTTTTGCTATTGATTATTTTTCTCCACTATCTATAGTATCTGGGTCCTTTTTATTGCTGGTCAAATATTCTTGAGCTATGCTTCTGCCCAATTTGGTTTAGTAAAATAAATGGCTCAGGCATTGCATCATACAACATAGTTATTTCCATCTCAGACTTAGTAAAGGGACGTAGCCTAGTGAGTATTTAACAAGTTGGTTATCAACCTTTCTTTTTTTCTCTCGCTATTATTGTCTCTTTACTTTATAATTGACTGATTATGGTTCATTTGCATTGATGTAGCAACTCCATTTTTGGACTGAGGCTATCATTGTCAGCTTTATTGAACCATCAGCTGTACATTTTTATTCATTTTTTGAACCTGATTTCAGCATTATTACTGTTTTTTGTTCTTATACTGGGATGGATTTACTCAGTTTGGTTTCTGGTCTGTCAGCAGACAGAGAGGACCTTGGAGCTTTTGGTTTGCGTTCTTGTACAAACAATGTCAATGCTGGTGACCCTTTGGGTCCTGAGTCCATTTGTGGACTAGCCTTTGATCAGTTACACAAACATCTTAGATCTCTCAGATCTAATGTTTGGCACTCTAAACTGTTTAAGGCTTATATAGCCAAAGGTATCACAGCAAGAGGACTCAGAGTACGAATACAACCCCATGTGGGTGAAGCCGATGAGGAGCTTAATAATCAATGGTCAGCTATACAGCAACAGGCTACTATGTCTTTTGTTGAGGCTTTAGCAAAATTTCACGACTGAGTGGTCGACCGGGAAATCAGTGCAGTCATGAAGCTGTGTAATGAAGTACAACCATTTGAAGGGGAAACTTTTTTTATTAAACAGTTGAACAAATGGCAACAGATTTAAACAATTTAGAAGAACAACTTAAGATCAGAAAAATTAAGAAATTCCAAAGGGATCAACTTGACTACCAAAGTGCTAATCCTTTCAGTAATTCCAACAAACATGTCAGATTCACACCATATCCAACAAGAACCCCTAAAAGGAAAAGGCCTAGGTCTATACTTAGAAAACGGACCTCGGACAATGGCTCATCCACTGATGACCCTTCATCTTGCACTGATAGTGATTTACAGGCAGTATCAGGTTCACCGTCCCCCAAGAGAATACCAGTATATATCCCTTTAGGCCTAGATACCAGGGGGGGGGGGCGAAAACACAAGAAAAATCAGCAATATACAAAGTTTGCTGAAACTAGCAATGCAAAAGTAAGTGCTAATTCAAATATGAATGTCTTAAATTTATCAGACTTTGTTTTGTCACCCATTCATCTGTCTGTTCTTAATAAAGGTCTTACTTTTATACCCGGTTTTGTGGTATCTGAGGATGTATTGGCACAAGATGTTATGTCTTTTTGCAGAATCTTAAATCTTAAGTTGCATTTTGGTGATATGGACAGTAATTATAGTTAGGAAACATTTATGTACCATAAATCACGCTTTCTTCCTCCTATGCATCCTATTGTACATCAATTTCAGAGCAGCATTCTTAAAGATCTTCATTTTTCTAGCTCTGATATACGTTACAAATCTAACAACATAACACTGGCTGAGAAACAAGCAATCATGGAACTACAGAACAACAGAGACATAGTCATCATTTCTGCTGACAAAGGTGGGGCAGTAGTAGTCTTAAATTGGTCTAACTATGATAATGCGGCCAATAGACAACTTTCTGACAGGAGATATTATTCTGGAATGCCGATCAATCCCGCCTTTAGGTTTAAAAAAGAGATTGATGACTTTTTGTCCTCTGCTAGGGATGAAGGCATCATTACCATCAATGTGATGTACCAGCTTATGATCCAGGATTCAGCCAACCAATACATTTATTTTTTACCCAAGATACACAAGGACCCAGTCAATCCACCTGGTAGACCCATTGTATCAGGCAAGGGTTACATCACTGAACCATTGTCAATATATCTCACAAAACATCTTAAGCCTTTATTATCTCAGGTACATTCTCGGTTACAGGATACCACCAGTTTCTTACAAATCATTTCGGACACACAGTTGGAACCAGGCTGGTTAATGTGCACACTTGATGTAAGTGTTCTATACACTAATATTCTTCATCAAGCTGGTTTGGAGGCCCTGACCTATTGGCTAGAGGTGGCTGGCTTATACCAGCCTGATTTCAATCAATTTCTGGTTGGTCTTACAGAACATGTCCTCACCAATAACGTCTTCTTTTATCAAGATATCTGCTATTGGCAAACAAAAGGCACAGTGATGGGAGCATCATTTGCCCCGATTTATGCTGATTTATTCATGGCCTATGTTGAAAAGCATATCATCTACAATAACCACAATAATAATTTTCTTGAGTACATTGATATCTGGAGACGTTATTTGGATGATTGCTGGATGGTATGGAGAGGAGAGGTTGATTATTTGTCTGATTTTATATCCTATCTGAATGACAACAAATGGGGTCTCCAGTTTACAGCACATTATCATGCCAGTACCATCACTTTTTTGGATGTATTGATCAATAGGTTACCTGATCATACACTAAGTACTGAGGTATTTAGGAAGTACCCCGAATACAACACTGTCCTCCATGCTTCCAGCTTTCACCCACCACACATTGCTAGGAACATTCCCAAATCCCAATTTATCAGAATAAAGCGTATTTGTTCCCAGGAATCTTCTTTTCAGGAACAGAGACAGGATCTCACCAACAGGTTTAGATCCAGGGGATACCGGATGGGGCATGTTCTGCAAGCCAGCAACTGGGTCAATACACTTAACAGGGATGATTTCTTATGTTACAAAGAGCACAATACCAATGAATCACAACCCATTAGGTTTGTAACTACTTATGCCAGGAATTCGGATACTTTAATTCACAGCATACACAGACACTGGAACATACTACAATGTGACCATGAACTGGCCAGTATCATACCAGACAGATGTCTCTTCTCATTTCGCAAAGGGAAAAATTTAGGATCTTGTTTCAATCATTACAAACATTCCCACGACAGCAGTCAGTCGCATCTATTACAGACTACTTTGACGGGTGAACCCCTGACTGGTTGCTTTCCATGCGGTCATTGCACCAATTGTGGTAAAGTAAGCAAATCCAAACAATTTACCAGTAAGAATTGTGCCAAGGGTTATGACCTTAAGTTCTTTGCCAACTGCAGTAGTGATTGGTTGGTTTATTTGGCTACCTGCACTTGTGGCTCTTTTTACATTGGACAAACTTCACGTCCTCTCAGACTTAGAATATCTGAACATGTAAGTAATATCAAAAACAAAAAGTCAACAATGCTTTGTATAAACATCATCTGGTACACAAAACTGCTAAATTTACTTTTATGGTTATTGATGTTGCAAAAGGTAACAAAGCTAAGAAAAAACAGTCTCTTGCACCAAAGTCCTCTGTACGTAGCAGATCCACAAATATCCAAAAACAAGCAAACAGAGGACAACCACGTCGATAAAAGTACCATAAAACTTTATTTCCACAGATGAGCGCTTTCAGGCCACATGCCCTTCATCTGGGCATATGGCCTGAAAGCGCTCATCTGTGGAAATAAAGTTTTATGGTACTTTTATCGACGTGGTTGTCCTCTGTTTGCTTGTTTTTGCAAAAGGTAACAAACTCAACAAAACAGGTTGGCACTCTATTTTAAATTCTAAAGAAAAGAAGTGGATTGTCAAATTGGGTGGATTATTTCCACCTGGTTTAAATGAACAATTTTAGAACAAACCAATGATATTTCAGATGGGTGTATTTAAACAGCAACATTTGATCATTTTGTTTTACACTGAGGAAGGCTGTGCTTCTGTCCAGCCGAAACCGGTCTGGTTATTTGTTGTTTTCTAATGTTTTTTTAATAATAAAGTTTTTTCAGGTCACAGTTTGCTGGCTCATAGGGTGTGTTTTTGGATCCTGTGATGTTATCATGGCCCACTAAGGCTATGTTCTTGGATTTAGTGAGTGCATCTAGTAAATTCTCCCTAGTTATAGTTGGAGGGGTTATGATTGAGGGTATTTGTAGGGGGGATGGCTGGGGTGAGAGGGGAGTCAGTTTGGAAATTAATTTGTCCATTTCAGGTGAGCTACATTGCCAGGCTCAGTGAATGTAGCACCATTAACTACCAGATCAGCACATTGCTGTGTACTACCCTTAAGGTTTCTGACATAGATGTAGAAGGTCTTATGGACATCTTTCACTTAGGAGGCTATCTTAACCTTAAAGTTGATTTGCTTGACCTAAATAGCCCTCTTAGTTGTCTTTTTACTTTCATGAGAAAGCTTTTATCTTTATGGGAATTACCCTTCCCAATTTTTGCCTTAGGTTTTTTTCCTCTTGTTGTATATCCTGTTTCATTTGGGATGCCACCAAGGCAGTTTGTTTCTGTGGCTAGTCCTGGACTTATTTATGGTAACTAAAGCAGCCTCTATACAACTATTGACTTGATTGTACTGAGTTTCTGAGATCAGTTCAGCAGAGGCTGCTGTGTTTTCTGGTTTTGGAGGGACACTGAATTTTGACAAACCATCACTTAATAAAAGGCAATTTGCCTTGGAATAGTTCATCTGTTACTGATTTTAATGGGATTATGGAGCAGACTTTGATTTCAAAGTAGACAGCTTTATGGTCAGACCTTACCAGGGAGGACATTAGGAGGTCAGAATTTTCCAATATATGAAAGTATGATCCAATATGTTGGAGCCTCTAGTCAGCATATTCACTATTTGGTCAAGGGTGTTTGCATTTAAGTAGTCTAGAAATCTCTGTGCCTGGAGATCTGAAGCTGTGTAGGATTCTCAGTCTAAAGAGGGGTAGTTAAAAATCTCCCATGAGTAGGGTGTTAGGTTGGACAGTAGGTGTCTCCATTTGGTCCAAGTATGCATCTTGGGACATGGAGGGTGACCTATAGCTGGCTAGGATATGGTACAGGATTTTTTCTATCGTGATCTGCACATGGGGGAACTCCATCATGTCATCTCATTTGACCACCCTAGAGGTATGCCTGTTGCTGATATACATTGAGACCCCTCCAACTTTAGCTATTATTTGTGCATCCAATGGTCTAAAAGTGTGAAAGGCACTAGAGTCTTGCAATGCTGTGGTACCCTCTGCCACTTTAAACCATGTCTCGGTAACTACACAGGTGTCTATATATGTCTATATTCTCTAGTGTGAGTATGGCATGGATGGGTTGTACTTTTTATTTAAGCTCCTTACATTGAGCAGTAACACTATGAGGTTCAACTGAGATGATTTGGCTATGTCAGTAGGTTTGTCAATTTGGCATTGCCTAAAAGGGGCACTATGGTGGTGGTTAACATTTTAGCCACTATTCAAAAGCCTAGAAGGGAAAGATGCAGACCACGATTGGCAAAGTGATGTGGGCTGTTAATGTAGCAATTGTCTCATGTATACTGACAACCACTTACTCCTGAAACAAATACTTTATGTGAGAGATGTAGTTACACTATGAAATTGGAGGCAAGACTCACATACAGATAAATGAAATGTCAGACAGGTTGTCAGCACACACACACTTCCCACACTAAATAAAGACACAACATATAAATCCATATATGAGGAGCTACTCGCTAGTAACTTACCAAAAGATCAGAGGCCTCCCAAACAGAAACCACTTACACAAATAACAATGCAAAAAAAAAAAAAAACAGCCACAACACATAATACCATGCACACTAGTGTCTCAACAAATAAGCCCATAAGGAGTAACATCACAAAACCTAATATATGGGTCATAGGCAATTCCATTGTGAGACACACGGATGTTCCCTTCACAAGCTGGATAAGGAGCAGGTTACAGTTAGCTGTCTGTCATGTACCAGGATCCATCAAGTCATTTAAGCACTCAAGTCACTCAACCACAAGTACCAGTATGACTCCGTCATAGTCCATGTGGGGTGAATGATTTGAGACATACCTCACTGGACTATATGAAGATAGACATGACTAAGCTGTTAGATTATGTGTCACAGGCAGGCATAAGCCTAGCTTTAAACAGCATTCTACCTTCTCAAAGGATGATGCCACAATACAAACAAAAAATGATTGACTTAACAATTTGTTTCGCTTCTGGTGTCAGTTCAAGGGGATCCAATATCTGTCAGCCTGGGAAGACATGATCAGAAGGCCACACTGCTTTGCCAGAGATGGTCCACACATGTCTCCTCTAGGCTTTTGGATACTGGCAAAGGCATTAACCACCCCTATTTTGCCTTTTTTAGGCAGTGTCAAAATAACCAACCTCCCAACATTACAAAATCCTCTCTAGATAAACTCAAAGCATTGCTGCTTAATGCTAGGAGTCTAAACATGAAACTGCACTCCCTGGAAGCACTCCTTACTTTGTAAGATGTTGATGTCTGTGCAGTCACTGAGACAAGGTTCAAAGGCACGGAAAGCACCCTGGCCGTGCAGGGCTACAATGCCTTCCAAACATTCAGACCACAAACTGAGCATGAAAGAACCAAAGGAAGAGGTGTATCCATCTTTATTAAAGATAATTACACCTCTAGACTGGTCAAACAGTATGAATCTCTTGAGCTACTGAATGTCCTATTAACAGAAGGCAAAGCTCATAGCTAGCTGTATGCCCATCACCATGAAACAGGAAAAGTATACCGCATACCTGGACTTACTGGAGTCAATTGCCATATAGCCCAACACCTTACTGATGAGTGATTTTAATTATCCTAGCATTGCACCCCAGTGTGATGTCCTCCTTAAATTGGACCATAAATTAGTTGCATTCAATGTAATTATAAAACCAGATACCGTGCCAAGCTCAAAGATGCTTAAGAATTTTTCAAAGACAAATTACCTCCTACTAAGTGGTGGTATAAGACGTTTCAACGCTCCCTTGAACACAGATAACATGGACTGCTATGCTGTACACCAGTGTCCTGTATAACCACTTAAGCAGTTGTATAGAATTGTCTGTACCTGACCGGATTAAAACCAGGTCTTGCCGAAAAAACAAGCACCGTGGTGGACCCCTAGTATAAACAGGCTATACAACAACAGAAAGAAACTAATGCCCAAGAAAAGAGGTAACCGGCTCAGTAGAGGAAGAAATCCCTCTCTACCTTAAACAAGCCAATCAGAGATCTTGTCAAGTCATCCAAAGGTAATTATGAAGTAAAATTAGCCTCCCTAACTAAGGATAATCACAAGGTATTCTTTAACTGTGTCCAAAATCTAAAATGGAATTCCCAGCTATGTGCTGAACTGGTTGTGGATGTCACCACCCATACACAACTGGAGGTACTAGCCAACCTACTAGCTGACAGATTTGGATCAAGCTTCATCCCCCATCCCCCTCCATTCATCCCCCAAAGTATACCTGCCACCTTTCCTCAGCCTATTATCTCAAGACTGCAGGTCATCTTGATGGTCTCCAAGGCCAAAAACACAGCAACAGTGGGATCAGACAACATTCCAGGTTGCCTTTTAAACAACTTAATAATAACCTAACAGACCAACTTGGATCCCTGTTAAACCACAACCTGCGAACTAGCTATGTTCTGGCAGAATGGAGGACTGCAACAGTAATCCCTCTGCACAAAGGGGGACCATGAAATGACCCATGGAATTATAGGCCCATAAGCTTGACTAGCCTCATCTGCAAGGCCATGGAAAGAATCATTATGGACCTTATTAACAACAACATAGGTAATCTCCAAACTCTGGACCCAATCCAGTTTGGATTCTTTAAAGGTAGATCATTGCCTGTGAAACATGGTTGACTTCTTCAAGAAAGTCCACCAAGGCCATGCATGAGGGAAAGACAGTGCATGCCACCTATCCTGACCTAGCCAAGGAATTTGATACAATCCCCAACTCAGGTATTGTAGAGAAACTCTCCTATTTGGGAATTAACCCCTACATTGCCAGAAAGGTAGCCAACTGCTCACCGACAGACCACATACTGTCAAAGTGTGTGACTTCACCTCTGGCAAAAGACTGGTCACCAGTTGTTTACCATAGTTACTGTTCAAAATTTATTTCTCAGAAGTCCAGGCAAACTTGGATGGCTTGTGGCTGACCAAGTTTACTGACAATTGCAAATTAGGTCCCCTAGCAATGTTTATTTTATTTAAAATTTATTTATTTATTTTTTTACAGAGGATCACTTGTCTGTGACGAATAAAGGTTTGTTTCTTTGGAACCTACCTGGTTTTCATGATTTTTTGGGAATTATTGTGACTGAGCTCATCAACAAAGTTTTAAGACCTAGTTTTTTTTTTTTTTGTCTTCCATACAAACTACTTCATACTCCACTAATTAACCTCATTGTTAAGAGCTACTTGTTGCCTTGTTTTCTCTGAACAATTTTTAAAAGTGAATGCTGGGAATTTATTCTTGTGTCTCACAAGCAAAGCTTAAAAAACTGAAGTTGCAAAGTCAATTAACAAAAAAAAAAAAAACACTGGGACAGTTGTCTGAGATTAAAACCAATGCAGGAGGGGATGTAAGTCAATGCAGGTGGTTTCCAGGGCAAGCTGCAATGACTGTGAAACATTTTATGTGGGGAAAATGCTCAGAAGACGTAAAAGAAGGATTTCTGGCCATCTTTCTGAAATTGGAGCCAAGTGTAAGAATAATGCACTGGCTCGGCACCTGCAGTTTCACAAAAGACACACTGGCTTTAAATTTCAAATTATTGGTCATGTGGACCTTTTGGAACTGGAAGGATATATCCCTAATAATTTAGAAAAATGTGAACTACTGTGGCAGCTGAAACTGAACTCTTTTAGAAAATTGAGGCTTAATTATTATTGCTCCATAAAAAGCATACTAGAATTCAGAATACTGCCCCGCAGCCCCACTGTTTTAAAGACTATTAAAAATCTGAGAAAACTTAAGACGTCACAAAACTGTAATATACAAATATTGACTGCTGTACACTTGAGAATATAGTACACCTTGTGTTATACTCACGTAATTTATTAAATACACAAAGTTCCAATTAACACACAAGCTGAAAGTAAAAAAGTCCACGTACTGTTCGTACTCTTTAAATTGTCCAACAGGTTAGCACAGGCAAACAAAAAGTTTAAAATCTAGTTCTGGGTTCTGATTTAGCCAAAAATGGTTGAAAATGTCCATACACTGTTTACTACAATACAAACCAAGTGGCAATTTAGTGCTGGTTATATAGTTGCAAGTTCCATATTAAGATGCAGGGTAGTCCGCATACAGATAATCCTTCAAGGTTACCAGCACTAAGAAAAGTTGTTGCAAGTTCCGTAATAGAATGCAAGCTAGTCCGCATACAGGTGGTCCCGTATGGTTATTGCTGGCAAAAAGAAGGTGGTAAACATAAGCCCAGTCTGGATAAAAAATACTATTGTCATGCTGAAAGTGCGAGTCCAATACTTCACGTGAATTCCGACACCACAAGCTATCACACTGCTCCCGAAAAAAGTAGCGTTAAACGCAACCAAGCGTTTTTCGTTCAGATGAGTATCTGAACTTCATCAGACAAAACGCTGACTTTTTGGTCAGTTAGAATTTAAATACAACCAAGTAATCGGGGTAATCTGACATTGATTACGTAACCTTCTAATTAAACACATTTAAAGGCAACCCGATGTTAAAAACTGCTACTTCTAAACCATGTCAAATGATTACAGTTTAAAACAAGTGTTTATACACAAACTGTTGTTGTTATTACACATTTAAAATAATAAACTCACATTAAACTAAAATTAATACCTAAAAAAACTAATACCTAGGTGCTAGGATTCCCACTAAGTGCTTGTAATATATGCTGTTATATACATTTCTAAAGCAATTTATAATAAACGGTAACTAACCTATGGCAGTAAGTATTTAAAACATGTCCTATCCTTCAGTACTTTATTATTGTTATAGGAACCATGTATATTCCATTAAATAGTTTTGAACTAAAACTGACAATGAATAGTATTATGAAGTGGACCAACAATAAGCATTAATACTTTAACAATAAGTTATTAAGATATTCTCACTATAACTAACAAATAAGTTATAATCAACAAATATTTAAATGATTTATAAGAATGTAGTTTTTTATGTATGTGTATATTTATATATTCCCTTAAATTAATAATAATAATTTATTTAATATTTAAATCCAACTAATATATTATAAATATTCAAATGGATAAAATTATTAACAAACATTAACAAATATCAAATTAAATATACAAATATTTATTTATTTATACAAGTTTATTAAAATATAAATGTCTCGTATGTATATAAAAAATATATATATAAATATATTTAAAAATCGAACCGTTGATGGTGTCAAGAAATAATAATAAGTATTCCACTTATCTTAATAGAAGTTTCATTTTTAGCACACATGCAAGGGAACAAAATTCATTAAGTCCTGGTTCTCTGTATGCTGCTAGGCGCAGTTGCCAGGATAATTCATTTTTCTCCAATTCTAATTTCAAAAAATTATCAGTTACAAAGTCAACCTTATTTAAACTGTTCCTAATTTGACTGATTACCATAAATTTAAAACTATGGCCTACATTTAATTTGCAATGTCTAGCAAGAGCATTTTCATCTTTGTTCTTTCTAATTGCATAAATATGCTCATAAATTCTGTCCCTTAAATGCCTGTCCGTTTTCCCAACGTAAAATGATGTACAATGTGTGCACTGAGCTAGATAGACAATTGCCTTTGAGTTACAGTCAAATGAATCTTTGACATAAAACTTTTCTTTCCTAATTACAAACATTTCAGATTCCTCAATGTAGGAACAATACCTACATGCCCCACATTTATGGGTACCCCTATTATTTTTCTTCACATTATGTTTTTGTTCTAACAATTTTTTCATGTTTGTACCTCGTCTGTATGTAACTATAGGGCCAAAGTTTAAAATCTTTGCAAGATCTTTGTCAAGTGATAAACAGTACCAATATTTTCTCAATATCCTACATATGTCCAAAGCTTCTGGGCAATACGTAAAGGTAAATGCAATGGTAAAGTTCTTTACCGTATCTACTCTATTGTCATTTAGCCCTTGTTCTAATGTAAAAGGCTGTGCTAAAGATACTTGAGTGCCCTCACTTGTTGCATCATTTATTGTATATGTTATAATTCCACGATCACCATGCAGGATAGCATTGTATGTCCCTGTTCTTCTTTTACTAATTACTTCTTGGAATATTTCATCTAAGAATAATGGAGGGTAACCTCTACTGTAAAACATTTGATACAATAATGTACATTCTTTATCAAAATCCTCCTCTAATGTAGTCATCCTAGCCGCTCGAACAAGTTGACCTTTAACTACTGATTTTTTCTGGTGGCTAGGATGTGCACTTGTAAAATGAAGAAAGGTGTTCGAATAAGTGCTTTTTCTGTAAATTTTCGCTACATAACCTGCTGTGCTCTTACTAAGTTCAACATCCAAGAAGTTAATAGTTTTTTCTTGGTAATTTTTTGTGAATTTTAAAAATGAGGTGGTTGTGTTAAAAAAATCAACAAGTTGGTCTGCTTGTTCTTCTTGACCTCTTAAAATAATAAATATATCATCTAGAAATCTCTTATATGTAAAGATTATTTTATTCCATTGACTACTAAAGATATAGTTTGTTTCCCAGTAGGCCATAACTAAGTTTGCAAAACTTGAGCCTACTGGTGACCCCATTGCTACTCCTATTTTTTGAATATACAACTTGTTTTCAAAAGACACAAAGTTGTATTTCAAGATAATATCTAATAGTTGTTCTACTACCATACATTCATTGGTGGTAGCTCCTTTTGATCTAATAAAGTCTACTACCCATTCTATGCCTAAGTCGTGTGGTATACAAGAATAAAGGTCAGTGACATCTACAGTTAAAAAATTATGTGTAATGTCAAATGTTGTACATTGCATCTCTTCAAGAAATGACCATGAATCTTTAAGAATTTGTTTTTCTTTGTATACATATTCTTTTAGCATAGAGTCTACCAATTTGGCACATGCATATGTCATAGATTGTCTTGCATCCACTAGTGCCCTAAATGGTGGCTTAAATAAGTCTTTATGAAGCTTTGGAATCCCAAATATTTTAGGGATTCTTGGTGCCAACATTGTTAAGTAGTGATTTTGACTAGTATCTATTAGTCCGTCTATAAACATGTCGCTAATAAACATCTTAATATTGTTAAAGGCTTTATTAAGTTGGTTCGTATTTGATAACTCATAAGTATCTTTTTCCAAAAGTGCTGACATGATATTAGAATAGTCTATGTTGTACATCACTACCAGGCCTCCACCTTTATCTGGCTTCATAAATCTCAATGGAAGGCTCCTCAGATGCGTTAACAATTCTATTTCATCTTGTGACATGTTAGAATTATACTTCCCTTTCTTGTTATTTATTATATATCTAAATTCATTTTCACACAACTGTTCATACATATTTAAAGTAGCATTTTGAGGGGGATTGTATGTACTTGCTACCCTTAGTTCATTTTCATTAACACTAGTGTTACCAAACAGGATACTCAAATTAAGTTTGCGGATAAATAGTTTAAAATCAATCAATAATTCCGCTATATCACATCTCTTAGATGCTACAAATGTGAGCCCTTTGGAAAATAATTCCACAAGGGTTTGATCTATGCAACACTCAGTGAAATTGTAGATTTTAAAATCACCTTCCCCTATTAGTGAGAGTCTCATACAATTTCAACCCTGAAATTTGTTGTTGCTGCGGGTGTTGTATTTTTTCTTTATCCCTTGATGTTGGTTCATTTTCCAAGTCCCCCCCTTCCCCCCTCTGTAGTTTTTTGATGTTGTTGTTGTTGGTCTTGACCTTGCCATTCATCATCATTCACAGGATTCTGGTGAATTCCCCCTTGTGGAATATCTTCTAGTTCAAAAATGTCACCATCAAAACTGTCATTAATTACATTATCGTTGTGAAAGCTCTGGGTATGACCATTACTAACATTTTTATTCCATGTTGTTCTTTCTTTATTCCTTTTTGTGTTTTGTTCTGTGTAACCCCTCAGGTTACGTATACTGTTCTGGGAGGTGGGGGGTTTTGGGAAAGCTGATCCATCCTGGTATGCTTTCAGGTCTCTGTTTAGTTTCTTTATCTTGTTAGTTTTTAATTTACTCATTTGTTGGGCAATACTTGACAGTGTCCTGTTGTATTCAAATTCATATCTGTTGTAGTCAAGGTCATTTTTAATTTCCTGTTCCAATGTGGTAGTTTCACTTATCAGATTGTTCAGTGTGATTTGATAATGTTTAGTCATACATCGAAGTATTTCCAGACCATGATTGTTATAAATTGAAATAAGTTCATTATAAAAATCTGTCCCGTATTCTAACCCCGTAAGGTATGAATAGTGTCTTAAACCCTTAGGCACTATTTTTTCTTTCAAACATCTATTAAAATAATTCAGCTCTAATTGGAGCTTTTTAATTTTAAAAAGCTTATTGTCGAATAATTTTAGCTTGTCCACTATATTACCATTAGTGTCATTGTCAGTTATTAGAATGGCCCCTTCTGATGAAAGGTCCATATTTAGTTCATTATTTAACCAAGTATTAAGATCAAAATTATTTACAATAACAGTTTCAGTTACCTCTTGTGTTTCTCTTGTGCACCTTCGTTGTGGTAAACCATTATTTCCATTGTGTGTTGCCTGTGCCCCAACTGTCTCTATTGGAATGTTGTTGCTTTGACTAAATCCATTGCCGCTGGAACTGGTAACAGAGTCCACCTTTTCCGATAAGCGGTCAAGCCGTTGATTAATTAATTCCAAAAGTTGTGTCAAGTTTCCTTGTGTTGAAGGTTCATCTTCATTTAGGACCTCCATCCTCTGTAGTATGCAGTCAATGAACAAACTAGCAAACTGAGAAAACTTAAGACTTCACGAAACTGTAATATACAAATATTGACTGCTGTACACTTGAGAATAGAGTACACCTTGTGTTATACTCACGTAATTTATTAAATACACAAAGTTCCAATTAACACACAAGCTGAAAGTAAAATTTAAATTGCCCAACAGGTTAGCACAGGCAAACAAAAAGTTTAAAATCCAGTTCTGGGTTCTGATTTAGCCAAAAATGGTTGAAAATGTCCATACACTGTTTACTACAATACAAACCAAGTGGCAATTTAGTGCGAGTCCAATACTTCACGCTTGGTTGCGTTTAACGCTACTTTTTTCATGAGCAGTGTGATAGCTTGTGGTGTTGGAATTCACGTGAAGTATTGGACTCGCACTTTCAGCGTGACAATAGTATTTTTTATCCAGACTGGGCTTATGTTTACCACCTTCTTTTTGCCAGCAATAACGCATTAGTGCTGGTAACCATACGGGACCACCTGTATGCGGACTAGCTTGCATTCTATTACGGAACTTGCAACAACTTTTCTTAGTGCTGGTAACCTTGAAGGATTATCTGTATGCCGACTACCCTGCATCTTGATATGGAACTTGCAACTATATAACCAGCACTAAATTGCCACTTGGTTTGTATTGTAGTAAACAGTGTATGGACATTTTCAACCATTTTTGGCTAAATCAGAACCCAGAACTGGATTTTAAACTTTTTGTTTGCCTGTGCTAACCTGTTGGACAATTTAAGGAGTACGAACAGTACGTGGACTTTTTTACTTTCAGCTTGTGTGTTAATTGGAACTTTGTGTATTTAATAAATTACGTGAGTATAACACAAGGTGTACTCTATTCTCAAGTGTACAGCAGTCAATATTTGTATATTACTATTAAAAATCTGATATGGGACTGCTTAATGTTGACATTACATGCAGGACCGGCTGGTCAGTTGGTGCCCTAGGCAAAAGGTCTCCACAGCGCCCCCCAATACTACCTTGTGCCCCCTTCTTAGTCTACTGACACCATCCAGATTACTGAAAAAGTGCTCCTGCTACAGAGTGGTGACCTAGGCAGCCACCTAGTAGGCCTATGCCTAAGGCCGGCTATGATTGCATATTAATATTATAAATGCTAATATTGTTATAAACAATTATAAACAAATGTCAAACACTGTAAATATTTTACAATGAAAATAACTGACATTGGTACTGTTTTCTGATCCTCTTAAGTGCACTTTTAGTCATTCAAACTAAGTGCTTTCTTAGTTAGATGCTGCACTTGAACAGATTCCCAGGGGCCTTAATGCTTTATTTTTAAATTTTGTCACTGTATTTCCACATTAACAATTATAGGTATAGTTTTCGGCCTACCTAGGTGTTCACATGTAGATATATGCACACATTTATTAACATTATGATATATTTGTTTACACACAAACCCAATGAAGTATTTATTTGCTACAAAAGCAATCGTTGTTAAAAGTGTTTCAGTTTATAGTATATAATATTAACTCTGATAGATGTCTAGTGGTAGATCTTTGCGTTAGTTAATTAGTTAGTCTTTTTGTTAGTTACTTTCTTAATTAATAAAGTTTGAATTAGTAGGTTAGCCTTAATAAGCTGTTCTTATATTATATATTTAATTTGTCTCTAGCTTTTTAGATTCAGTTCTAAGGTAGGACAGTCTCAGTTTACACTATAGTGTTAAGGGGGAAGGGGGCTTGGTTAAAGGAATGAGATTAATGCTTGTATTGCTCTTAACAGAACCACTGTATGTAACCACTCTCTTGCTCCAAATAACCTGATGATATGTATAAATAATGAATGTTTTTGATGCATTTCATTATACTCATCTAGGATCACTTGTTTCTGTGCATCAGTAAATGATATTCCATTTTTAACTAATTTTCTAATTTCTCTACCACTACTTCTATATTGCCTCCTTTCACCAATCAATACTGTTTAGGAAGTATCACTAGATAATTAATTAACTTATGTCCTGAATGTTAATTGGAATGTACTGTATACTACCTCTGACTCTATACTGTAAAGTCACTTACCCTATCCTGTTAGATTAGAGGTAACAAATGTTTTGTCCTCTCATTAATACACTGTATTTAATTATTTTAACATCCTTTTTGTATAATACTGCATGACATATTTGTGTGAAACTATTTGCTTGTTTACTTTTGGAGCTTTTCTCCCCGGGCCTCCACTGAAAATGGAAATATATCCAGCTGGACTAGCCCGGTTAACAAATGTAAAATAAAATAAAATAAAATAAAAATAAACTCAACTGTGGACTACCTACTGTTTTGTATTTTATTATTTTGTAGTACGTATTTTACAGTTTGATTTTTATTAGTGAACTAGGTGCATAACATAATTCAAGGAGTGAAGTGAACTTCACACCCTCCACACTGCAAGGTTTCTTCTTGGTTTGTTTATATTTATGATTACCAATCCATATAGCCAGGTTTTGCTTGAAGAGGAGGAGGGAGCTACTTATTCCATAAAAGTGTTATTCTTTGTGAGAGATATCTTGCCAGCAGTACCAGTTTATATTACTATGAAGGCTGCAGTCTTTAGTGCATATGTTCATTGTGCTCCCAGTTTTGCAAATATTAAGGATGTCACTCAGGACAACATCTCTGTCCCTATTTATCCTCCTTTTTTAAACAGAAATCCAAACACAGAGCATTCGAAGTAGCTTGCACATAGTTCAGATCTCCCAAAACAGACTTTTTTAAATAAAGCAAGTATAAATATAATATTTTAAATGTTTTAATATCTGTTGGGCTGCAATCAAGCAGCCAGTGTGATAAACCATCTCTAGTTTTTAATTTCTCCAAATCTTTTGGGTTTCTAATACCATGATGGGAGTGGACCCCATTTCTAAGTCGAAGTATGATTAAAGTTCATTAAATTAGTATTGTTTCAGTCTTTGATGTCAGCCAAAAGTGCTCTTGGCAGCACCTGCAATATGCCCAGTAATGACCCTTTCTGCAATTTGTACAGAGTTACATGTATCAGTGCCATGTCTAAATATGATTGTAGATTCCTTTTTATAAGACCCATTGCTCCTGCTACTATTGGAACTGTCTGGGTATCTTTTTTCCACATTGCTCTCATTTCTGCCTGCAAATTCTGACATTTTATGACTTTGTGTCTCTCTGTATGCAAGACACTGCAGCCACTTGATGTAGCGATTTCAATGATCAATGCTACTTTTTTCTTCTTTTCATGGACCACTATATCTAGTTTTCTCACATTTATCTTTTGAACTGTTGGTAATGGATAATCCCATATGATGTAGACTTCGTCTTTTTCTATGATGCTTTGTGGCTCACATTTCCAGCGTTTTTCAGCTACTTCAGTATTATAATGTTTGCACAATCCCCAGTGCAAAAGTCTTGCCAAATTATTATGCCTTTCAGTATACAGTCCTTCTGCCATTAGTAGATCACACCAACAACAAGGTGTGCAATAATTTCCAATTCTGTTTTACAAAACCTACATTTGTCTGTTTCTCCCACATGTTCAATGGACTTTGTAAACCAGAGTGTAAGTAGTCCACTATCTTCGGCCACCAATATTAACCTTTCATCTTGTGTTTTGAATTTGCCTCTCCTTAACCATTCCTGCATTCAGTCCTGATCAAAATGAGGTTCTTCCAGGAATTTTCTATACTTGCAACTATATTTATGCATTTTCCACATTTCTTGCCTTCTCATTTGATCCTTCACCTTATATTCTTTCTTTAGTTTTTTGGCACATTCAGTTGCTGCCTGATTTTTATCTACTTCTGGTTTGATTTCCATTCCTGCTTGATGGAGATCTGCTTCTGCTAAACTAAGCAGGGAAGTCATCTTAGACTTTTTCCCCTTGTCTTTAAGAACTTTCACTACATTTGGGTCTTGTGACAACAGATATGTGTGCAGTCCCATGATTGCAGATCTATACATGTAATCAATTTTGAGAAGGCTCATACCTCCGTCAGAATGTGGGATATATAATCTTGGTATGCACTGATTTATATAAATCATTTGATGAGCATGAAACATCCTTTTTGTTTTCCTGTGTAACCTGTCCAACACATTTTGGGGCAGTCAGTCACTCCAAAGCTGTAAGTTAAGACAGGAAGAGCAAATTGGTTTATAGCTTGGACCTTGTTCCTAGATGTCAGTGCTGTTTTTAGTATTAATTTAAGCCTTCTACAATATTGCTTACTTAGTTGTATTCACATTTGTTCATGTTTTATTGTTGATCCTTCATCAATTTCCAAATATTTATACACTCCCTCTTGCTCAAGTTCTTTTATATCACATTCCTGTCCCAAACTGATGTTTTCTTGGAGCTGCAGCTTTCCTGCTTTAAAGGTTGCTTTTGCACATTTATCAAGTCCAAATGACATTCTTATATCATCTAAAAAAGTTTTAATCACTTGCAGTTGTGCTTTCAGTTCCTCATCTGATGAACTATACACTTTTAAATAATCTGCAAAATGAAGATGAGAAGTCTTTACACTTTGTTGTTTTCTAGGAGCCAAATTATATCTGTTAAGTAGGCAGCTTGATGGGTTAAGGGCAAAACAGAACCGCAGCAGTGGCAGGGAGTCACCCTGTAATATCTCCCTTTGAATTTTTATCCCTGGAATAAATTCTCCTTTATCATGGGTTAATTACAAAGTGATCTTCTACTGTTTCATGGTCACTGTAATGTAATTGATCAGTGTAGGGTGTATCTTGTGCATTTTTAAGCACTCTTTTATCCATACTTGGATTCTTCACCGTTTTACAGTTCTCCATTAAGACTTTATTTATTTATTTTGTGTTTGTATGGACAATGCCATATACCATAGGTATCATTAATTCAGTGTAAAGTGTTTTTATGGTAATGTACTGAAATGTAGTTAAATTCATTAAATGGGATTATCAAGTGTATTCTGCTACAGTATTGTAAAACGGGACTGTACAGTATCACACTGACCAGCACTGTTAGTTTATAGTAAGTTTTCCAGTTCAAATCTCAGCTGAGGCACCTTCTCTTCAGAGTGTACATGTCCTATCTGTGCTCACGTACGTTTTCTCCAGATATTCCTCTCGCATCCTAAAGACATGCAACAGGTGGATTTGTGAGTGTAAATTGTCAACCTCTGCATGCAATATGTATGTATGACATGTAAGAAAGGCCTGACAATCTACTTCAGTTCCATACTTACCAAATAAAGTCTGTGGATGGCTTTGGCTATTCATTAAGTCTACAGGAGTTGGATGTAACTCAAAAGCATTGGATGGATGGAATGTAGTATAAATGTAATAAAGGAATATGAGACAAACACAGAATTTTCTGCAGTTGCAAATGTGCAACATAACCTACCTAAAAGTAATAACCATTATCTTTTAAGTTCACTCTAATTGCCTTAAACTCCTTCTTGAAGTGATGCACTCAATGCATGTAACCAAAATGGAAAAAGTGAACAAATAATTAGCCATTACCTAAAGGAGACAGTGTACTTCTTTATGATAATATGGCTCATCAGCTGACATTTTCATCTATGAATGATACATATCCTGTTGGCTGAGTATTACTTATAGATACCCAATTTAAATTCATTTGATTATTCAGACCAAATGCTGTACATCACATTTGAATGTAGTTGCATTTTCTTGGATAAAAATTCTCAAATTAAATGAATGAAATAAAATGAGAAGCATCTGTCCCAATGGTAGAAATTAAGGACATCTACATGTGCCATGGTGACCTGAGCATTTGACAAGACTCTCGCATCAGGTAGGGCTGGCTGGAGCATAGGAAGAAACAATCGATGGCCAGCTGTCACATCACGGGATGGAATGGTTAGGAAGCTTGAGGCCTGTTGCATCACTTTTGGATGCCATCAGCCTCACAGGTCATCAGAGTAAACAGGGGAAATTGATGACATCCTAACATCATTGCCCTAGCTGCTTCTATACTCGGGGATCGTGATTGAATACCATAGGTAAGATGGTTCCAGTCTCTAGTGTTTGCAGCTTTGAATAGAATCCTTTAATCCCCTGGGCTAAATGCTTAATTACCACAAGTTTGACTTCATGATGATATGCTAGACTCACACTGTCAAGGGTAATGTCTGAGGGTACTCAGAAAAGGAGCAACTGGGGAATCTGAGGCTAGGAGAGCAAGGGTCCATGTGAAAACAGTGATAGGCATTGTGAGGTCAGGTGAGGAGAGCAAAAGGAAAAAAAATAAAGTAAAATAAAAAGAAATATATTCTCTAACAGTGACTACATTGATGAAACATATCCTCTAACAGTGACTACATTGATGAAACATATCCTAAACTACATACACATGAAAAACATATCCTCTAACAGTGACTACATTGATGAAACATATCCTCTAACAGTGACTACATTGATGAAACATATCCTCTAACAGTGACTACATTGATTGTAGGTGCCTTAAATATAATATGCATACATTGTATGATGCTCTTTATTGTTCATAATTGCCATGTTCAGTTCATAAACAATTCTTATTTTTAACAGATGCCACAGAATGCATAAGATGCCAAGAAGACCAAGTTGCTTAATGCAAAACATAAAGACGGGCTTCCCAAAATTGTGGAATTTCTTTCCTTTAAAAAACCTTTAGGAATTTCTTTTGCATGTTTTGCAATTAGCCTTTCTGTGGTTAATGTTTTCATTTTTGGACTGCTCGTTAAGAACAGAGAAGCTCCAATTGTATAAGCCAACAATCATGAAGTCAGCTGTCTTCTCCTGCTGTCTCTTTGCTTGTGTTTCCTGCCTTTACCCACATTCCTCGGAGAGCCTAAGAATATGAGCTGTTTGCTGTGACAGACTGGATTTGGCATCATATATTTTATTAGTTTATCTTCCATTTTGGCAAAGACCATTATGGTTATCATTGCTTTCAAAGCAACTGTGCCCAATAGCAAACTAAGAAAATGGGTTGGACTGAAAACACCAGTTGCAATTATACTTTTTTGCTCACTCATACAAGTCATTATATGCATTGTTTGAATAGCTGATAGTCCCTCATTCCCAGAAAGACATATGAATTCACAAAGTAGGGAGTTAATATATCAGTGTAATGAAAGCGCTAACACTATTTTCTATTGCATGCTGGGATATCTTGGTTTTCTAGTTTCCGCGAGTTTCATTGTTGCTTTCATTGTTAGGAGTCTACCAGACAGCTTTAATGAGGCTAAATGTATTACTTTAAGCATGTTAGTGTTCGCCAGTGTGTGAATTTCTTTTTTTTTCCAGCTTACCTTAATACAACAGGGAAGTATATGGCTGCAATAGAGATATTTGATATTTTGGCTTCAAGTGCTGGGCTATTAGTGTGCATAATTTTCCTAAAGTGTTACATAATTTTGTTCCAATCCAATCTGAACACCAGAAAAAAATGTAGGAAAAAGAAATATAGCTGGCAAAAGTAATCCGAATCAGAAGTCAGAAACATATATTTAGAAATGGTTGACAGACACTATCAAGGTACTTCCTATTGTATTAATCAGCACAAGGTTTATCTCCACGAGTACCAGACTACAGAATAATTCACTGAGTTGATATACATGAATACAGAGCCTAGAGCAATGATAAGCACACCCCCCGTGTCTTCTAAATAGATCAGTACTGATGTTATTAGATACAATACTCAAAATGATGCTAGTGATAGTTTTATGAAAATTATGATTGCAGCTCCTTATCACTTCTTTGTCATCAGAGGCAGATGGTCAAACAGAAGTTTATGATAATGTACACTTCACACCTGATGTTCTCCTTTTCTTCTCTAGAAGTAAACTACATAACTATGACCGCTGCAGCATACTTTTAATAACTTTTAACTTTCTGATTGAATCCCTTGTCTAGTTTAAACTCTGCCCACCACAGTTATGGCATCAGAAATGTGTTAACTGGTCAAGCATATGCATTGCCATGGAAACCTTACAAGCGATTCTGAAGTGTCTGCAGTAATATAAGTTCAATATTTACAAAAGTATGAACTTATCATCAATAAGGTGATAAAATGTATTATGTAAATAAAGATACTGGTGATGAAAAACTTACACTTGTACAATTGAAAACAATGCCACTTAATTCTATACTGATTTAACATCAGTAACAAGTTCTGTCCAATAAACTGTCATGCAAGCCATCTACAGACCATTTCTTTTTCTTTTTCACATACTCAGCAAATGCATTTCTTAGTTTTGTCTTTACATCTTGTTATATCATCTCTTTCCTAATGAACATACAGAGTTGCACTTTAAATACTAAAAGAAACAGAATTACTTGCACTGATCATCTCTTAGAGAACTTTGTGGCTCCTGGTAACTGGCCAGTGCAAACATTTTCTTCACAAACATAATACTCAGATGATGGTTCCTTACTTGGAAAACATACCTCATCGGATCATTTGGATCTTTCTAGGTTTCCTGAATTATGCAAGTACCTTTTTCTTACTGCTTATATGTGAAATAGTAACAACGCCTTCTTCACGAGTGATAAAACAAATACAAGATCAAAATGTCACCTTTTTAACAAATGCATTTCCAGAGGTGTGCTCATGTTTATTATGTGAAGTATTTAAAGATTAACCTGTTAATGACACCAACTGTTTAACTCATCTTTTATTGGGTAAAAGAGCAGTGATCCAGACAAGCTCCTTCAAACATGACTCAGACCAGAGGTTTCAATACAGTCTAAGCATTTACAGGTGGACACAGTAATACGTTAGTGTGAGGTATTTGCATTAAGGCACTGAAGTCTAGTTAACACATCATTTAAAACACTGGCACATAGTTTTACGTAAAATGTGTTATTTTAGTTTGCTTCAAAAAACTGAGCTGCTAACCAGAGATGAAAAGCTTTGCCTTTCAGAGTCCACAAGCTAAAGAGAACAGTATTTATTAGATTAACATCTGTTCAACAAAGTAGTAAGGGCTTAGAGTAAGGTTTGTTACACATGATGACATTGTTAAATAAGTGTCTTGCAATTGTGTGAGTTTTTATTTTGTCATGAATGCTAACTCAAGTGCATCAGTTATAATTTCTTCTGGTAAAGACATTGCAAATCCACAGTTGGTTAGGTTACACTGAGAACCAAGACATTCTGAGAACAAAATCATAAGTAACCGAAGAAGGCTATATTTAGGTTAGAAGATAACGCCCCTCTGTCAGTGAATGTTTCATTCTCTGGAGAAAGAGAACTACAAATTTTATAATGCATTGACCTGTCTTTTTACTTTTGAGGAGAGTTAGTCAACATGGTGATGCAAGTTGTGGGAGTAATCAAGGCCAACATCATTGCATGTGCAAATATCCATCTTTTCTGAAGAGTGTTCAGAAGGACTTGCAAATATCCATCTTTTCTGAAGAGTGTTCAGAAGGACTAGTAACTATCCATTTAGAGCTAGCAGATTTTTTTTCTTTTAGGTTAGGTTGTTTTCTCTTTTCTCCCCCAAAGTTACATACTTTATTGTACTTAACATTTTTAGTAATGAGGAATGCATATTATGTATTTCTCATATATGGTACAGAATATCATCTACACATGTTTTTGGACAGTCTTCTTAAATTAAAGGCTCAAAAGTTCATAAGTGCTTTCTAGGCTATTGTCTCAAAAGCAGTTTTAAGTCTAGCCAAGCTTGCCCCAAGTTTACCAAAATATTGCTGATGTGTCAATACTCAAAGGAATTTTATTGGTTACTATATAAGTTAGTATAAATCAAACATTCACAGGCTGTGCTTTTCCATTAGGGGCATAGGTGCCAAAAGAGGGGTACGTTGAAATATACTTATCAGATGTCAAGGCAAATGTAAATGGCCATTGGCTGACCAAGTTTGCTGAAGACATCAAGTTGAGCGCAATCATTGAATCTCCAAACAATGCTGATAACCTACAGAAAGGTTTGACACAGACTAATGATTGGTGTCAGAGCCATGACCTCAAATTAAATGCATAATAATACCCTTTGAGAAATCAAATACCCTACAGATTGCAAATTTGATGGCACCCCCCCCAAGGGTGGACCCAGTTGTGAGAGATCTGGGTACTCAGACAGATACATAGTAATCTTAACTTTAACCACCTTGTGTCTAGGATAGTGAGGAAATCATTCTATGTAGCTCAGCTTATAAGTAAGGGCATGCCATTCTGATCTAAGGATGTCATAGTACCACTTTACTCAACCCTCATCATACAAATAATTGAGTACAGTGCACCCTTTGGCATGTACCTCACCATGCATTTGCAAGAGTTGGAGCATCCTCAGAGGTTTCTCACCAAAACAAGCTAACATGTCATATGTGGACCAATTAAAAGCCCTATCACTATATTCAGTTTCCTACTGATTACTGAAGGGTGATCTGTGTCTGACCTACAAGGCAGTCTCTGACCCAGCCCTGATGGAAATGTTGCATATTCAAAAAACTAACTGCACAAGAATTACCTGCTCCAAAGATCTAAACCTGATCTCTGACATAAGTAGATCATGCTGGAGAGACAGATATGTGTCCCAGAGATTGTCCCTACGTCTGAAATAGGCTTCCTACTCACGTGAAGAAGACCCCTTCCCTGGCCACCTTCAAGTGCAATTTGGACCAATGGATGGGAAATCATAAATTCACTCCTGGGGTGGTGCCCATGTCCCTTATGGACAGAGGCCATCTGTAAAAATAATCAAAACCCCACTTGCTGACCCTTGTTACCTTTCTCCTAGGAATGGAATATTGGGTAACATCTGGGTAAAACTAGCTAGGCTTGTAAGGGCTTTTGAGCCATTAGCCTAGTAATCTCCTATGACTCTTTGGACCTACAAATTGGTCTAAGTTATGTTTGAATGTGTTTAGGGAAGAGCTTTGCTTCATATGGATGAGAAACCTGATCCAAAGAAGTGATAATTTTGAGACAAATACCTATCTCTCCTGCATGCCCTGGTTTTGTCTCAGATGAGGTTCAGGTCCTTAAAATGAGTATTTATAATGCTATTTGTTTTACAGATGTGCAACAGATCCAGCAGTGTGGGATCAGAGGATATCTTGTAGACTAGGCATAGATCATCACTCAGCTGAGTACAGGTATAGGCCTATCAGATGGTCTACAGAGGGCTTTTTAGTTATTCCTTGTATTCTGGAAATATGGTGCTGGTGGCCATTCATTGGCATAAACAGTACATGTGCCATCTATTAGAATCACTTCCTGTCTATGCAGTATCACAAGCTAGTTTTGGAATCCAGCTCACTGGGAACCCAGAAGCCTGCGTCTGAATCACTGTTATGTGTCATTATTACATCAGTGTAATCCTTTGACTGTGTGCCTAGAATTCTGTGCCTGAATCATTCTAGTATATCAGCGTAAAATCTGTATTAAGTCACATACTGTCTTCTATGAATTCTGTCTCCAAATCATTCTTGTACATTAGTATTACATCAGTGTAACTCACAGACTATGTACCAGAGCCATCTCTGAATCATTTTTGTGTGTCAGCCTTACTACATTGCAATTTTAGTTTACATCAGTGTAACGTACAGATGGAAGACGGAGAACCTTGTGTTAACCATTCTTTTGTATCAACACCACATGGGAATAACTCAGTTATACATATCGACATTATATTGGTCAAGTTACTCTAATCTATCACCATTCTAGTAGAGTAACTCAGACATAAGTGCTTCCTGAAAGCATGGTAGAACATATGGCAGAATGCTTGCTTTGAATGTGATAGGTAGTGGGATTCATTCACCACTGATTCTTTTAGATAGGGTTATTCACCACTGCATCTTACAGGCAGGGAAAAACAGCATATAGTGTTTTAAAAACAGTGTATAGTGTTTTAAAAACAGGGTATAGTGTTTTAAAAACAGGGTATAGTGTTTTAAAAACAGCATATAGTGTTTTAAAAACAGGGTATAGTGTTTTAAAAACAGGGTATAGTGTTTTAAAAACAGCATATAGTGTTTTAAAAACAGCGTATAGTGTTTTAAAAACAGGGTATAGTGTTTTCTTGAAGAGAATGCAGAGAATCAGAGTATTGAGGATGAGTGTAGTAACAGGCACAGAAAGCAGTAATGTTACTGAATGAATGACATGTTGGTATCCATCCCCCCAAATAGGAACAGTCTGACCCAATGGCACAGAGGAAGGACATTCAACTTTGGCCACTGCTGATCTGAGCTTAAGAATGGACTCTGCCCTCTAGTAGGGCTGACAATAGCCAATACCCTGCTGCCTATCTCGGGGGAATATTTGGGGAGCATGATGCCAGTGTAACCTCTGGTGGACAGCTGGAGCCTCATAGGTTATTTCAGGGCAAACTGGGAGCATTGATGACATCCTGACACCCTTGTACTAGCTGTCCCCACATTTCCGGAACCTGAACAACTAACACCAAATATAGGGCCTCTAGGCCCCATACTTGTAATGTCCAGCAGAATCTGTCACTCTCCTGAACTAAATATTGAGTTATTACAAGGCTGACTTCCTGAGGAGGTGGGCGGCCCACCTGGCAAAATATCATGTATGAGGGTACTTGGAAAAAAGAGCCAGTGGGAATCTGGGGCTGGTCAGGAATGGAAGCCAGGTAAACAGGACAGGCATAATGGTTTAAAAAGGGGAGATAGCAAAGGTCAAAATAATGTAAAATGAAGCATGATGTCCAGCAGTGACTGTAGCAACTGCAAGTACATTAAATATAATACCTAGAGATTTTATGATGCAGTTTATTATACCTAGCGATCCTGTTAGGTTCAGCAACATTTCTTTATTTTTAATAGATGTCATAGAATGCATAAGATGTCCTGAAGATCAGTGGCACAATGGAAAACACAGACTGTGGGCCCAAAGTTGTGGAATTTTTTTCCAATGAAGATCCTTTAGGAGTTGCACTGGCTGTTTTGCAATTTGCTTGTCTGCTGTTAGTACTTTAATTTTGGGCCTGTTTATTAAGAATAGAAAAACTCTAATTGTAAAAGCTAACAATTGTAAAGTCAGTTATCTTCTCCTGCTTTCCCTGTGCTTATGTTTCCTGTCTTCTCTCATATTCATTGGAGAGCCCAAGAAAATGAGCTGTTTGTTGTGACAGACTGGATCTGGGATCATATTTTCTGTCTGTGAATCTTCCATTT
Organism: Protopterus annectens; assembly: GCF_019279795.1. NCBI lineage: Eukaryota > Metazoa > Chordata > Ceratodontiformes > Protopteridae > Protopterus > Protopterus annectens. Next base: position 246,137,247 of record NC_056739.1, on the reverse strand, counting down.
TGGTGAAGTCCATTATGGTTGTCATCATCTTCAAAGCTACTGCACCCAACAACAAACTAAGAAAATAGGTTGCAATAACAACACATTATACTTTTTTTTGCTCTATAGTGAAAGATATTATATGGATTGTTTGGATAGTTAATACTCCATCTTTTCTTTTTTTAATATATCTGTGCTGTATCTGTATGTTGTGGTTTTGCTGTTTTAAAGCTATTTTTATTTGTAAAAGCACAAATAAAGTACCTGTTTTTTTAAGAAGAAATCTGGAGCAGGTTACATTGTTATTTGAAATTGTTATTTAAAATTGTTCGGTCTGAAGAGACATTTATTCTTTATTCTACCTTTATCGTATTCATGAAGAGACTTTGGAGACTTCAGTTTTGAGACTACTACTTTCATTTTTGGTTTTTCTTTTTTCATCACTGATTCTTTCGATCTGATGCCGCCGTTATGAGCATTATATATATTGACTTTTTGTCTGTTACTTATAATTTGCTCAGAACTGTGTTTTTTGGCATGGTAGTTTTGGTTATTTTCTTCATTTTATTATATGGATTGTTTGGATAGTTAATACTCCATCTTTTCTAGGAAGAAATGTAAAATCACAAGATTGAAAGATAATACTTCAATGTAATGAAGGCTGTAACATTATTTTCTATTGCATGCCAGGATACCTTGCTTTTCTTGCACCCTTGAGCTTCGTTGTTGTTTTCTTTGTCAGAAGTCTGCTGAACAGCTTTAATGAGGCCAAGTTTATTACTTTCAGCATGCTGGTATTTTCCAGTGTTTGGGTTTCTTTCATTCCAGCTTACCTTAGTACAACAGAGAAGTATATGACTGCAGTAGAGGTATTTGCAATTTTGGCTTTAAGTGCTAGACTATTAGTGTGCATATTTTCCCGAAATTGCTACATAATTTTATTCCAGCCATATTCAAACACTAAGGGAAATAGAAATGTAGGCCTCAGAACAACCCTATAGATGTTAGTAACTCATGTTAAAAGTGGTTGACTGACATGATCAAGGTATAACACATTGACAGTGTTTACACCTTTTAGAACTAATATACCGCAATGCATGAGTATGTTTGTGGAACAGTTCACTCATGAGATATAGAAAAACACAGATTCCAGAGCTAATGATAACATATGTCAAAGAAAAAAACTGATTACTAATTATGTTACTAGACACACCACTCAAAGTAACACATTCTAAAGTAAATGTAAAAGAGAAAAGGTGGCAATGATGTTTTATAAAATTCTGAGGATAGTTCATCATTACTTCATTATCTTCTGAGCCATATACTCCTGACAGAAAAGTCTGAAATGTGTTCACTGCCTTTGATATTCCTCTTGTCTTCTCCAGAAGTAAAGTACATTGATATGAACAATGTTCATTTTTAACTGCTGGTAATTTTTTTTTTTATCAAACTCATAGTTAAGTTTAAAATCTGACCATCACAGTAAATACTTCTGTATTTTTTTCTGTATTTTTTCTTTATGGCATAAAATGTGTATCATGATGAAATGCTTATAGACAGTTTTGAAATGTTCTTAGTAATATAGGTGCAATTAGCACAGAAGCATGGACTTATCATAAATCAAATGCTAAAACATTCAAAAAAATGTAAAGGTACTATTAATGAAAAACTTATACTTGAACAAAATATACACAACTAAATGTCCTGTTATTATGTAAGATCTCTTGATTTTATATTCCTAATTGTTTTGTTTTGTGTTTACAACTTCTGTAAAAATAAACTGTCAAGCAAGGTATTAAAGAACCATGTATTTTTCTTTTGCATGGAATCAGCAAATGCAATTCCTACTTTTGTTTTTACATTTAGTTATGTCATTTCTTTCCCAATGATCAGATAATGTTGGACTTTAAATGTGAAAAGAAATGTGAGCACTGAGTGTACAACTTTTTATTTCACAAACATTCAGTTCAGATTTATTTATTTTTATTATTTATTTGACATTTGTTGACCTGGTTAGTCCGACTGAGCTGTCGCCCTTTTTCAGCAGAGGCCCTGGGAGAAAAGCTCCACAGTTAACACATGCAAAGTATAGTACAATTTAAAAAAGGTAGTTTGTAGTTGACAATTAATAACGTAAAGGTCCACAGATGCTGGCTTCTTGCATGGAAAACATACTTTATTGGATCATTTGGACCATTTTAATATTCCTAAATTATGCATGTACTTCTTTCTTTATGATTATATGTCTGAAAGTAAGAAAGTCTTCCTCATCAGTAATAAAACCTTTTTAACATATGAATTTCCAAAAAATGTTCCTGTTTACCTTTTAGTGACAGAGTTTTTCATTTTTCACATATTAAGAATCCTTATTTTTATTTATTTTAAGTCATCTTTTAACTGAGGTAAGTGCACTGATCCAGTCAAACTCTTTTCCAAGTAACACAGATATAGGTGGTGCCACCCTAGGGCAGGCTGGGGCAAAGTATCTAGCTTTGAATTAGTGTGCTCCAGTGAGTGATCCAGTAAAATACAATATCTTTTGGCATTGTTGTGCATATAAATACAGATATACATAAAAATAAAAAAGACTGTGCCCATAAGCTGCTAAAAAAATCTACTTCCAATTTTATCCCACAGTTATAAGACAGAAATAGCTGATCCATGTCTTAGTACTACACAGTGTAACCGGCAACTGTTTGAAATGTCAGGGCCCACTATAGTGAGTCCTGAAATGCAAAGACTAAATGAAATATTGAAAAACAGACACTACATTTTAAGTCCAAGATGGCCATTTCCCAATAAATTCCCTTTTCTCTGAGTTTTATTTCAAAGTTGGTATATCATTTCGGAGGGGGGGGGGATTCTTGCTTCTTCGAGATTTGCTCTTTTCTTGTGTTTTCATTTTTTTTTTTTGGCTTGTTGGCACTTGGCATTTTGAGTGCCAACATTTTAGTAGGGATCACTTGCCTTTAGCAACTCAATGAACCCAGTGCCTAACCAGCAATCTGTATCATATGACGAGAGACTACTGGTTGGAGTAACATTCATGTAGATCTTCAGGTGCCATTTTCTATTTCAGGTATTTTTTTTTATTTTAAATTCTAGAAGGATGTAGGAAACTGGGCGGCCATGGTGGTGCAGCAGTTAGCATTGCCACCTCACAGCAAAAGGTTGTCTGGTTCGATCCTCGGCTGGAGTGCCTTCTGTGTGGAGTCTGCATGTCCTCCCTGTGGTCGCGTGGGTTTCCCTGCATGGACCGGTTTCCTCCCACATCCCAAAGACATGCTGTAGGTGGATTGGATACTCTAAATTGGCCCTAGGTGTGAGTCCCTGCGAGTGTGTGTGCCTTCCGTGGTAGGTTGGGCATCAGGCTGGCAACTCAACACCGGAAAAATTCCACTGCCAATCATGAGCAGACAGGTGATCTGCTGTGGCGACTCCTAACCAGGAAAAGCCAAAAGAAGAAGAAGGATGTAGGAAACCAGATGAAACTGTGGGCAGTGGTTTCAACAGACACTGCTTACCACAGAATGTACATTTTTTTAACTATACCTTTATAGCGATCGATGTTAGGGGTCAGAGAGTATTTTTCAAATGTTACTGATTTTTCTTTATATTGTGACCTGTCCCTCATACATGTTTTGTCTTTGTGATAAATCATTGAGGATTACAGTAAGTTAGAAATGCCACACATTAGAGATTCCTGCTTCTCATTGTGCAGACAACATATCTTGTTACAAAACTTGTTCTATTAACTTTTAAGTCACGTAACCTTTATAGTTAAAAATTGTCCACAATTTTAGGTCTTTGCTATAGGCATAGCTCTCAACAGTTTACCGACAGAATCAGGGATAAATCTAGAAATAATGAGAGGCATACTTTAAAATATCAGTATTGTTACTGTGAGACATTGACATAATACAAGACTGTGAATTAAAATTAAGTCTATATCCCTAATTATTGCCATTATTAAGTGCAATCACCACCTCTTTTCCAAAAATGGCAGTTTTAGGAGGAATCAGGAGGGGAAAATCAAATTTTTTAGCCAAAATCAAGGATGCCAATGAAAATCAGAGAGAGATGAGAGATATGGTCTTTGTTCCTCTTTTATTTTTTGATTTTCCCTGATTCTTGCAAAAAGCAGTTGACAGCTACAGTAGGGGTTCAGTCTGCCAGTGAACTGAAGCAGTATCTGCTTATGAATTAGTACAATATAAAAATATTATTGATTTAATTCTTTGTCCTTCTGTTATTTTTGGATTTGTCCCTGATTTTTAAACAATGACATTGATAGCAATAGTGGGGGTTCCCTGTAGCAGTGTCCTGAAACATTTCATGGGTCCATAGGACTTATAAAGCAGTAGATCCCGTAGACTACACACACCTTGTCAACTCACTTTTATGCTGTACCCTGTTCTCAGGAAGAGAAAAGCAGGTGAGTTAAGGAAAGGAACAAAATTGTGGGAACCCTTCCAATCATGCTGGATAGATCTGAAGCATACTGGTCTGTTGCAGAGATTAGGTAGGCATATGATAATACATTTTTCCATGCATTGAGTTTTATTTATCTGTTCTTGAAGATTTAGATCTCTTGCTTAGCAGAGCTACTTGATTTACATAGATGCAGGAGATCAAAGAGGACAGGGTCCCTAAGGGCTCAGAATTCAAGATATAAATCTTGTTACAGCCTATCAGACACAGAGTAAAATGAAATAACTTTAAGTCTTTTCTATTAGTTTAAGGAGATTCTAATTGCTTGGTACATCTACATGGGTGCATGCCACAGGGAGCATTGTACTCTATAATAGGTGTAATTAGGGAAGGTTTAATGGCATCATAACCATTTTGGCATGGATGATATGACACTAGATATTAGTCATGTCTAGTAGAATGATTGATTTCTGACTACTGTAGCTACATGATGGATGAATGAGGAGGAATTCTCAACCTAGGTTCCCAGATCAATGTTGTTTTGGAAAGGATGATTAGCTATGATGTATTTACTTCTTTGCAATTAATTTTAGCACTAGGTCAGTACACCATTTGTTTATAAGGGGATGTTCCTGCTATAATGAGATAATATTGGGGGGGGGGTGATGATAATGTTCAGTTTGCAGTCATTTGTAAACATGGTTAACTTAAAGTCCTGATTTCTAGCCTGGAGATTGGTGAAGTAGAGTTAAAAATGAAGGGTCCTAGTTTTAAGTCCTAATGGACACCACTAGTTAGTTTCTTTCTTTCTTTTTTTTCTATCTTTATTTCTTTTTTTATAGAGGAGTTAGCAATCCATCTCAACATATAAGCATCAACATTTAAGTCACTTAATTTATTCATGACACATGGGGAATATTGTCATATGTTTTGGTCAGATCCAGATAAGCTGTGCAAGCTGGATGACCACTGTCTATAGCCTGAGTAACCTCTTCAAAGAATTTGACTAAGCTTAGGAAGCAGGATCTCTCTTTAACAAAGTCAAACTAGTGTGGGTACAGCCTACATAATTCTAATTAATGAGGGAACCATAACTTTGTAAATGTGTCTATATCTCTTGTGTTCCATGGTGGGGCTGACTTTATGTACAGGTATCACCACTGCTTTGGCATAGTTTTGGAATGCACCCTGGATATAGCTTATGGTTTTAGGAGGGGTTCAAAAAGGTCATGTGTGGCATTGTTTATAAGGCATTCAGGTAAGTTACCTGTCACAACAGAAGTACGATTTTTAATTTTAGAAAGTACTTTCAGCACATGCTCCTCTGTGATGTTAGCAGGTGTAAGAGATATGAGAACTGACAGAGAGAGGATAATTGTCTCTGTGGCAAAGTTTGCACTATATTTGTCTGGCAGCGTACTTGCTCATTATTTGGGTCTGACTGGGTGATACCATGATTGATTAGTTCTGAACATTGCTGGGTGTTACTATTTGTTTTTTCACATAGCTAAAGAAAAACTTACAATCATCCTTTACTTCAGATGCTAATTTAAGTTTGTGATTTTTCCCATGCTAGCTTCGATAGTATATTTTAGCATCTTGCTGATAGTTTTGATGTCATCTTTGACATGAAAAGTTTTAGATCTACTCTCGGATTTAAATATTTTTATTTTTATTGTAGTTTATTTATACTAGTGAACCAATAGAGTGGTTTATTCTTACACTTCCTGTTGTATTTTGCTGTAGCAGGATGGCCTGGTCCAAACACTTGTTTATATATTTTAATTGGTAGAGTTAGCTGCTGGTCTCATAGTTGAGACTATGATGTTGGAAGTGAAATGTGATTATTTGTCACAGAGTTTGATAAGGTATGTCTTCTTATATAATTTGTTTTCAGAATTATTGGTTGCAGGATATTTAGTGATTTTGATGGAGAGGATTACGAATCTTTGGTCAGATTTAACCCAAGATGGAGCAATTAGAGGGGTGGTATATATAAGGGCTATGTCATTTAGAACCAGGTCCAGATTATTTTGATTTCTGGTTAGCATATTTGAATGTCTGTTACAAGGATTTTTTGTTTATTAGATCTAAAAATCTTCTAGTGTGCTCCATAATTGAAGGGAAGCTAAAAATCACCCATTGTAAAGGGAATTTTAGTAGCAGACAGTTGGCCTTGACTACTTTAAGGAATCTATGATCGTCATCTGGTAACAATGATAATGCCCAATAGTAGGCTATAAGATGGCAATGTGCTTTGTGCTTTATTCAGAGTAAGTTTGAGCTTGTTCAGCTCAGTTTGTAGGTCTCTGACTATTTGCCTAGATGTGATGTTGTCACTAAGAAATATGGATTTGCTTACATGGCTTCTCTCAGGTATGAATGTTCTGAACCCACGCAATTTTTACATTTAAGCCAAGTTTCACTTATTACATAGTGTCTGTTGATGAATGAGTATTGCCAAAGGCAATCGGTTTATCAGCAAGGAATTTCATAAAGACATTTTTCTGGATTGTGGAACTGTCACCACACTGTGACTGGTGAGGTGAAAGCCTATTTTCACTTACCTTTTGTATCAAGTATTTACACCATTTAACTGCAGGTCAAAATTGACAGATTGGGTCTGTGCATTTAACTACTGTTGCTATTGCTACAATAACAGTAAGCAATTTTCTCCATGAAGTTTAACATTTTAAGTTAATTTTCCCTCACCACTTGGATTCATTAACTGAGAAGCAGTTCTTTTTTTAGCAAGTTTCACTTAACAGAGTTTTTATTTTCTTAATGACAGAAGCCCTGAAACAGTATTTTGAGGGAGAATTCTGTTTTTCAGAGGAAGTACTTGAAGGGTTTAGATTGCTCATTTCCACACATCTTTCTGTTATTCATTTCTGAAATTCTCAAGTGAATTTGTAGAATTTTCTATTCAAAATAGGGGCCTCAGACATGATTATCCAATGTTTTGTTTTCAACTGCAATTATTTCAGCAGCAGGTCAGAAATGAAAGGTTTCATAAGCAAAATAAATAATGAAACTTTATGCTTTCAGAGTACATATTTTACTGCAAGTGTTTCCCTTTTTGTCACACACGAAGGTGTTAGTAAAGGGTTGATATTTTTCCATTTGTCCACATTCTTAGACATGCAATAGTTTTTCATACTTTAGAGGTGGAATGTTGAAAGTTATAGGAGGCTTTTCATAAGACAACATATGGTAAGCTGAGATGGATCACATTAAAGTGATCCTTGCTGTGGCTTGTTGGGGGTGGGACAGAATGTAGTGTTTGAAAGCTCCAAGTTTAAGTATATTATGACCTGCTGTTCTTTGCTCTTTTTTTATGTCTTTTTTCTCTTCCTATTCTGTCAGAAAACCAGATAACTTGTGGGCTGTGGTAACAAGAGACACCATGCAAAGCACAATACACTTGACTTTATTTCTTTGTTCACTTTTTTGGCAATTGACATAGGGGTGGGGTGCCCTAAGGCAGCGTGAGCGTTATTTTTTTCTTTTCTTTCCTTCTTAATGTAACATCAGATGTATAGAGAACTGTAGTCAAGGCTACACAATTTGATTCTTTTTAGCTCCATATGCCTCCTGTATGACTCTGATCAAGTCACTCGAACAGACAGTGCTCCGGGATTGTCCTGAAAAGTGACACCAGTATCTTGTGGGATTGCACAAATAACACATTTATAAATAAAAAGTGGGTATCAAAGGCCCTTTTTAAATAAAAATTGTACCAGTTTTTTTTTTTTTGCCTTTCTCTTGTGGTGGTGGTAATGGAAGGATTTATTTTGTTTATCAGTGGTCTAATCGTGAAGGGTCAGAAGAGTTTTATAAAGTAAGAATGAATGTTTGTTATTTGCATGCATAGATGCAGATTAAGGAAAGGCACATATAAGCTTCTGAAAGACTTGCTGGACAGTGTTATTCGATAGAATGCTTGATTCATTATTCCTGGACACATCAGCTAAGTGCATTTAGTAGATGAAGTTCATGACATATTATCTGAGAAAGTTACAGTAATATTTCACTTGATTACAAGACCACATTTCTGTGACTAAACACACACAGCCTATACTGTCCACCACTCTTCTAAGTATCTTTTATACTTTTTTGTCATTCTGTGCCCAACTAGCTAGCTACTGTGCCCATAGTATGTATCAGCATGAAATATTAATAATTATGTTGCCACCCCTGGACACAGGCTAGAGGGATTTTATAAAGTCTATAACTTTGTAAGTGACTACTAACATGAGTTAATATGGTGGATTTGCACACTCCAGGTTTTGGAAGTCTTGCCAGCATATTTATGCACATTGTTTCAAGTAGATGATGTTATTTTAGCTTGCCTTAAAAAAAAACAGGGTTGCTAGCCTGAATGGAGAGGAATTCTAATCAGCAGAGGTAAAAAATGGAAATTTTTGTCTCACAGATAATGCATGCAGAGGGGGAAATAAGAGATTATTAGATTAACATCTGATTAGCAAAGTAGTAAAGATTTATTACAAGAGTATTATGTGAAAGATGATTTGTCGCTGTAAGTTGGGTAAATCAGTACCTTGCAATTGTGTACGTTTTTTCTTCTGTAATGAAAACTGAATGTAATGTGTTGATGTTCATTTTTGTGGCAAAGGTAACTGCATCACTAAATTTCATTAGGCTGTATTAAAACCTACGTAGTTTTGCAGATGGAAATCATAAGTAAATGGGGGTAGGCCAATTTTAAATTAAATTATAACCAGAGCTCTCAACCTCTTAGCACAAGAAATCTGGACAAAACTTAATATAATGGGGGACAAAGGCACAAAAATAGGGACACATTTTAAATTTTGATTTTATAAACTTAGAACAATGAAAGAGTAATGTGATTTGTGTTAGAATGCATTTTCTGAAGATATGAATTGCGAAATTCAAATGTATGTCATTATTTAGTGACTTCAGTCCTCAGTGATTTGCAAGAAAAGCACAAATTTTATGAGGAATAGATCAAAAATATGGGGCAAAATTCTGGACAGTCTGTAAAAATCTGGACATTTAAGAGGTATGATTATAACACATTCCTTTGCCAGCAAATATTCCAGTCTGAGAACCAGTAAAACTACAAATTTTATAAAAAAGTACTGACTTGCATTTGAGGTTTGAGTTTTATTCAACCTGATGGTGTGGGGTGGGGGGTGTGGTGGGTGGTGAACAAGACAATAATCATTGTATTGGCAAACACTAGTGATTTCTGAGGGCGTGGTCAGAAGGACTAGTAACAGCCCATTAAGGATTAACAGATATTAGTCTTCCTATAGTATTAAATACTGTGGATTTAGAGTTATCAAGTTTAATAGTATTTTAGCTATGATTTTGAAGTTGAGCTAAAGCATATGAAAATCTCCAAATGAGACAAAGAAGCACATAAAATGATGAGGAAGTCACCAGTGTAGAGGCTGGATAAGATGTTATGAAGGGTAGGAGGCAGAGGAACAATTAAAAAGTAAAACAAGAAAGAGTGAAGTACAGAACCTACCAGGATTTCAGAGCTAATAAGGAATGTAAAAGACACAGCATCTCCCATCACTTAGACATTTATATGTATATTTAATAATAATTACGAAGGCCTTTATTTAAAATCACCGATTCAGATTTCTAGGCCATGGTGTAACAATACCAATGGATGCATCTTGTGTAAGCAGAGCATGGTCTATATAATAGTAAGCGGTGCTAAATACTGAAAGGATGGCAGCATCATTATTACTGCAAGGGCTGAATACATGCTGCTTAGTACTAAAAACTCACACTAGTATGGAAAGTCACAATCCTGACAGAAGACAGTTAGTTGCCTGAGTATTAGCAGTCATAAGCTGTACGAGAGCACTCACACACACTTCCCTGTAAAAGACACCCATTCATGTTGTCCCTACCCCACCTGTGTAAATGATAACTGTGCCATGCTTTTGTACAGTGTTACATAGGCTGCCTATGTCTGATGCACAGCATAGTCAATCTATGCACATTTAAGCATAGCATGATGTTGGTTCTGCATGCATCACTTTCATTGTAGTTTACTTTTGTGTATTATGCTCTGAAGCTATGCAAAAGCTGTTGACTGTTTGTCTGTGCCACAGCATATTGTGCCTGCCTCTGCCTAGCATGATCATTCCCTGCTACTGGCTCTTCCCTGACTACTCATCTGTCTTGGCCATTGCTGCCTGGTGTTCTGGAGGCTGCTGCCCCTGGCAAGAACATGCCTGCTGTAACTGACATTAAGTTTTTGCAGATCTTCAGGGTCATGCTGCAGCCCCCACAAGATGAATCCAGCCCAAACACCCTTTCAATAATATTTCTTGTTGGTGACTGGGCACAGTTGTACCCATGGTCTATTTGATTTTGTAGATTTCATATGAGTGTCATGAGTCAGCATCACTAACAAGATGGGAAGCCACCCCTTGCAAACCACTGATATAAGTCACAGGTGTGCCATAATGTGTGTGTTATAATAACTGCCTGGGTAGCCTTCACCTGTATTGTAGATGAGACCTTGTACATTATAGACCACATAGAGTTTGATGGAGTGTTACCCTTTAAGTTCTCATACTTCCTTCCCAGTTCAGCTGGTGGGCCATTATTTCAATGAAGATATAGTGTCTGACCCCAATACCTCAGGGAAATGAGCTATAAATCACAGAATTCCCACATGGCATTGGCTCTCTTCTATTTGGTAAGTGGGAAGCACATATGCTCCCCCACATGCTGAAGCATGGCATCAAGAAACTGATGGAGTATTCTCAATACAGTTGCCAGATATGCCTCCAAAATGTCCTTGTTAGATCACTGAAAGTTCCTTGTAACTAATATTTATTTATTTATTTATTTATTTATTTATTTAACATTTGTTTACCAGGAAAGTCCAACTTGGAACAAAGCCAATTTTAAGTGGAGGCCTGGGGAGAAATGCCTTACAGCTACACATATCTGAGTATCCACTGGGATAGATACTCTAAGACTCACATGGGGATGCGGAAAGGGCCAACACATGTTTACAAGATCTTGTAAGGTGTCCCTATCTACATGGTTATGGTCCACAATGCTGGTGTTAAGTACACTCAGAAGACTCTGTGATGTCATGCACCATCAGGCATGGCAGTGCCAATAAGAGCTTTTTGCAGATACACATTTATTAATCCTACAGAAAACCCTAATATTAGTTAGTGATCTCCTCAACATGAGCATTTGGATGAATTCAAATATACAACAAATGCAGCTCCATTGTCCAACCTTTGTATGTCTCTGAATCACTCTGGTCTCTTGTTTTGCCTAGTTGGCATACACAGAGAGATTAATTTTAATACTATTGCTCATTACCATGCCATTATAGTCATTAGCATATACTATGCCCAACCATCCTGCTTGGCCTGGTCACTATCCAGAACTTGATTTTCTGAATCACATAACTGGGCATGGCCACTCATTGGACAAATTTCTTTACTATGATGCCACAAAGTTGTATGAATCTGACCCTATAACTTATCACTATTGGGTGTCACAGTATGCACTTGTATACTTAAAAATACATGTGTGGTGTCTCTTCATTAAACAGTGTAATTGCCATATTGATTTCCATTCTACATTGATCCAGATAATATTTGTAAATGTGAAAAATATAGTAAAATATCATTCTTGCTTAAATGTAGCAATAAGTTGTCTCATCTGGGTACCATAAGCTAGTGTTTGTCACACCTGTAAAAAAATGTTTCTTTGTGTTGGATTCCAGTTAAACACTGCATAACAATGACATTTGCAATAAAATTAAGTGAAACATTCCTTTTGCGATACCCAGTAATACAAAGTAAAAGCCAAACATCTGTCAAAGCCACTTTTATTTGCTTATGTTGTTTATCTGGTAAACAGGACACCAGTGATACCTGCCCATCATACTTCTCAACCTCTTAACACAAAAGATCCGGACAAAACCAAATATAATGGGGGGACAAAGCTCTGAAAATAGGGATACATTTTAAATAGACTTAAAAAGGTTGTTAGAATAAAAGGTTTTGTGTTACCATGAATTTTCTGAAGGATATGATGTCTGAAACTCAAATGCCTGCCATTATCTAGTGAATTCAATCTCCATTGATTTGCCACAAAAATCCAGAAAATCACAAATGTTATGAAAAGCAGACCAGAAATATTAGACAAAAATCTGGACATTCTGTGAAAATCTGTACAGTTGAGAGGTATGCTGCACATGTAAAATAAAATGAAACATTCCTCTTGCTTGCACTTGTCTGTAACCTCCTATAAATGGGTATCATACAATCGGGTATAACCCAGTAGAATTACTCTAGCCTTCTGATGCTAAGTGGATTGCTAGGATGTATTAATTATATGTACATAGCACAGTGCATACTCTATATTAATTTTACTCACCAGGGAATAGCACTCGTCAATCAAAACCATCTTACTGTGTATTGCTTCCTTATCAAACACTGTACAAAATGACATTAGCAAGCAAGTAAAACAACGGCAAATTTTCCTCTTACTTACATCATGCTATCACTTTTCATAAAGTAAGCATCAAATTAGAGTGTCTGTCTATTAAGCTCATGTTTTTGTGTGGTACTTCCATATTAAATAGTGAACCAAATCCTATATACAAATGTAAATAAAATGAAGCACTCCACTTGCTTATATAGTATCCCAAATGATAAAATGCACTGCCATCCCAGCATTCCACTTCATCCTGTTGTACCATTACTGGTCTCTACAAGCCAATATTAGAAACAGATGGATGTTTGTTATCATGTCTTGTGATTGAAATCAACAAGTCTTAACATTTCTGTATTCTATATAGATTTATTTAGTAATGCTGCACCATGAATATAGGTGCATACAAATACCATCAATATATAGCCAGTTTGTGACTATTTTATTCTGTTGCACATATAAATATACATAATAGCATTGCCACGCTGATGCATTTTTTTTCTTCCTTCAGCAGGTGAATTTTTAAAATATTTTATTAAAATTTTCAGAAAAGATAATAACATGCATAGTATGCAATATTATAGAATAGCAATCATAGAATTGAAAAAGCCCTCCTTAAAGTACTTTCCCCCTTGAGGGTAGTCATATACCGTTCTACTGCTGTCCATGTCAGGCAGAAATCTGTTTTGCTTGGTTCATTTATTTAAAAATAAGCTATATTCTTACAGCTTTTTTTAATAACCCATAAAACAAATAACTGCAACTCATTGCCCTTCCTGCTGCTGTACTGACTGAATGTTTAAGAACATAATTGTTATAACAATCACACACACAAACATTGCTGTAAAAGAATGATTGCTGTTTACCTTTATGTGGCCATTCTTACAAATTGGTTTCATTCTTAGCAGTTCATAATTTATCCAATCACTATTAACTATATTGGCAAATAGAGCTAAGAAGAAATTATCAGACATAATTGTTGCAGGGGATAAACCTACCCACACACCTCATTTGGATGGATGAACCATCGAAAGTCCTTCTATAAAAGACACATGTATATATATATATATATATATATATATATATATATATATGGGTCTACCTGATAACACCGACATGCCAAAACACCGACAACGAAATAACCGACACGACAAAACCGAAAGTTCAAAAACAAGAAACTTCACATGCCCAACAAACCACAATCCCGACAATCAACAAAACAAATACCTTTCCTGAAAAACATACACAAAACGCAAGCACACCAAATACCTTACAAACCTACACTAAACCTTACATACACAACTATCTATGCACTGACCTTAACCCAAATCCTAACCCTAAGGTCCATCATTATCACACACTTACCTTACCCGCACCCTAACCCTAACTCACTTAATCCGCCCCAACCCTCACATCCGTCACTATCGCACACTTACCTTACCCGCACCCTAACCCTAACTCACTTAACCTGCCCCTAAACCTAAAGTCCATCACTATCGCACACTTACCTGACCCACACCCTACCCTAACGTCCATCACTATCACACACTTACCTTACCCACACCCTGACCCTAATGTCCGTCTCTATCACACACTTACCTTAACATGTCGGTGTTCTCAGTGTCGGGATTCTCAACTTTTTGTCTTCTCCGTTGTCGATCTTCCAGTGTCTGTGTTCTCGTTGTCGGCGTTGTGGACTTTCGGCGTTTTCAGGTAGACCTATATATATATATATATATATATATATATATATATATATATATATATATATATATATATATATATATATATATAAATTTATGTTGAAGTGGACCCTACCTGATGGCTCATGGGCTGGGTAGTACTTCTCCATAAATCAGAATTCATAATCTTTTTCAGTAAAATCCTGCATTTAAGGATGTCCTCATGTCTATTCAGTAGATGCCATAATGTGATGAGGTGGTTACAATAGAGTGCTTATCAAACAGTCTGTCATTTCACCCTCCAGACATTAGTGAGCACTCAACCTCAAGTCAAGGAATAATAATATGTCAGATTCACTATCACTTCATTAAGCAAGTAATATACATACATATAACTGACTTTACAGAGAACTCTTAAAGGTGCTGCTGATGATTATAGGGCCCTCTTGATTGACCGCACATCCAAAAGAGGATGCCAGGAGGGAGTGACCTCCAGTAGATCAACTCATGTGGTAAGAATGCATGTGCCATATTTATCAATGAAAAATCTCCTTGAAAAGTCCTTGCTCTGGTTAAATCCCAGACATTTGAGTTCTATCCTGATGCAATCCTCCTTATACCCATATACTTTTGGTCATGGTCTTACTGCTGAGTCCTGTAAAAAGACTTCCCAAAAGGAGTCTGATTTAATGAGTCACAGGAAAGACAACTATGTTTGGCAAATGAGTATGCTGAGGACCAAGTGACCACAGAATACACTCTCTCAGCTGTGATATTCTTGAAGCATGTTCATAGCTGTGGGAAGCTACTCCTCTGGTGAACTTGGCACTGGTGGTAGCATTTGCCATTGACTGGTTCACTGACCAGTACCAAATAATAATGCAATTCAAATCCATTTAGAAAGTGTCTACTTGTTTACTGCAAACCCTTCCTTCCCTAAAGAAAAAGAGACAACCAGATGTTCTATATCCCTAAACGGTAGTACCATCTTTTAGTAATACTTGAAAGTTGTCTATTTATAGGGGAAAAGGTTTACTGTCCCCTTCCTTCTTTTTCCTTTATATTGCAATTAAAATCAGGAGATTAGTAGGCTTATTGAGAAGATCCCCTAAATCCACCTCTGGAAGAAACTAGGACTTTGTCCTGAAGGATATGGTCCTTGTGAAAGACTAGATATGGTTTCCTACTCAAGACATGCTAAAGCTCCAGGATATGATATACTGAAGGAACTGTCTTGTAATCAAAGCATCATAATGAAATAAAATCAACACCACCTATTTAGGAGACAAAAATACTAGACATGCAAGTCTGTATACAGTGAAGCTCATGTCTCGTTGTGGGTTGATGGGCTCTTTAATGGATGACAGAGGTGCAGTACTCCATAAGGAAATGCTTGGCTAACCAGTGCTTTGATTCAGTTCACCTATCCACAAGGTCATGATTTGTAGAAATAGGTGTCACATGCATATTGACTGTAGAATAGCTGTGGTTCATTAACTACAGGTGTCTGATTCTGGGATTGTCAGAATTTCCTGCAGGCTAGCCAAAAAGCTCAGTACAGATTATGACTTCATCCAGACTGAGAACCCTTCACTTTGAGACATAGACTTAACAAGTGATTGGCTTCTTCAGTCAGAGACATATCAATCAGCCCCACCAGCTATCTTCCTGGTATGAGTCTTGCTATGAGACATGTAATTAGTGGAAAGCTCTGGAAGGAGTACAGGAACCTCATGTGCCCTAGAAGAGAGAGAATGAATGCACCTCTTCCTTCCCTTCCCTCCTGAAAGGGCAAAAGACTGCATTCTTCTGGATAGCAATTTTTCAAGTGCCCCACTTCAATAAGACACCGTCTTGGATGACTCCTAAATCTAAAGATTGATGGAGAGGGCAGGAGGCTTGATTCAGATCACACACTAGTTCATTTACATCCCCTGGGACATGATCCATTGAAACAAGGATGCCCCAGTCTGTGGTCCAATACTAGATTATAACTGCTTTTTTGCATTAGTTGTATGACTATTTACCCTTTCTTTCTTAGTTACCATAAGATGGACTAATTGTCTGATCAAAAGAAGAGAGGTATTGGGAACAACTGTCTATCCTATGCCCTTGGAGGAATAAGCACTGTTTTGAGATCCATCTTGTTATTCTGAATTTCTCTTTGTAGATTTCTGTACACTTTGGAAGCATATGTGAGCTCTTCTAACTGTTAAGTGAAGTGTCTGTCATTAAGACCTTTGACTGACTCAGTGGCAAAATGAGATCTACCAAAATATTGGTGGTAATTGTATACCATGCTAGCCTGGGAAATAGAGGTCCAGCACCAAAAACAGGTTTGTGAATGCATGGAGGCCCTGAAGTGGTTGATACAGCACAGTTCACTATAATAATCTAGACATTTAGAGTTATAACAGCATCATGAAGTTCATGTTTGCCATCAAGTCCAGAAGGTACAAAAGGCTCCAAGAATGAAACCTATTTAATGTCCTCATTCAGATCACCAAGGAACAGATAAAAGTGACCAGCACAAGAGAGTGTTTAGTTCCTCTACAGTAAACAACTTCCATCAAGATGGGGTCAGGCAGCACTTGATCCAGTTTGCTGTGATCGCTGGGATAGGATTCATGGGATCATCAACAGGAGCTCTACTTTCAGTGAGTTCTTTTATGGGGCCACAGGGAATAAACTGTCCTGGTATGTGAACATTAGGAAACCATTTCCTTATAATATTTCAGCTGCTGTGATGAAAATCTTAGTGATGACAGTGAGCATTTTAGACATCTCAGATGGTAACACTTTGTACTGGTACAGCTTTCCTCCCAGAGGAATATACTGTGGGGACCCCAAATGAAGATGTGCTAAAAAATTTCTACCATACCTACTGAGTCACTCAGTGGCCCTACATGAGAGGGATCAAGTTATATTGCAGGTTGACCATCTGCAACCACACATACTGGACGGAGTGGTTGAAGTTGCTAAGGCCCCTAATGGGGCAGAAGTCATATATACTCTTTAGTACCAAGAAGAGCTGGGAGGAAAAACCCTGATATTCTTTCCACGTCAAGACTGCCGCTATGCTTCCTCTGAAAAGTAGCCTCTGAGCCTTTCCCAAGAGCCCTTTAAACATGACTTGATCTACCACCAAAGTATTTTCTAGAGAGGACTTAAAATAAGCATCACGTCTCCAAATGTAACCATTTAGAATCCATTATTTTCTTGTAGTAATTCTCCAAGGCAGCTGAACTCCAGAAATCCAGAACACAGTCAGCACTCCTAATGAAAAGCTTGCAGAACTGAAAAACTGACCAAATTCTTCAATACCACTGTGTGATATTTACGGGACTTACTTCGTCATTGAATGTCTACTTCTTTTGAGACTGGTCATGTTCAGCAGATAAATAAATGGAAGTGGCAGGTAAGCAACAAAGATTCTCTTTGTGTTATCCTTCTTATGCAGGCTATCAACTGGTTACTGGGCAGGTTAGAGAAAGAGGCTATCTTCCTAAAAATAGGCATCCAGGATCCTGGATTGTTCTTATTGGAGGTCAGTTCTTCACAGACAATCTAATGAAGCCATCAGTGCAGTGAAAATTGTACTGGAAAAAGTATTATCTCACAGTAAAGACAATGGACAGAATCATGTGAAGATTCTTCTTGAGTCCATTCAACAGTATACTTTCTGCACTGTTAGCAACCATCCTGAGAAGATGCACTAGGGAACAAGTCCTCAATGCTCTCTGTAAGGCCAAGAACACTGCATCAATGGTCCTAGACAATATTCCAGGATGCCTTCTAAATAGCATGAAACATGACCTAGCAGGACCGCTGGAGTTGCTATTTAACTCTAGCCTCCAAACAGGCTTCTTGCCTCATGAATGGAGAACAGAAACAGTCATCCCTCTGTACACAGGTGGTCCATCTACAGACCCTGGAAACTACAGACCCACAAGTCTCACTAGTCTTATATGTAAAGCCATGGAAAGAATTATCATGGAAATGATAAATAGTGATATAGTAAATCTCCAGACACTGGACCCAACCTAGTTTGGTTTCATCAAGGGCAGATCATGCCTGCTTAACCTGGTGGACTTCTTTGAGAAGGTCACCAAAGCAATGGATGAGGGCAAAATGGTTCACACACTGCCTACCTTGACCTGGCCAAGGCATTTGACACAATACCCCACTCGGGCATTGTTAACAAACTCAAGAGGTTAGTTACAAACTTGTATGAACCTATAAATGAGCACTATACATCCTTAAATGTGAAGCGAATAAATCAGGTTGCTGCACCTGTCCAGATCTCTGGTTTCTATGTTTGCCAACAAGGCAAGGACTCATTACTAGAATATTTAGCTGGGTGATCTTCCCACTTTGATGGCAGTTTGTAAAGGGCATCAGTCATTTTGTAGACCTGACCAGGGCAGACTCTGAGTACCTGCCAGCTGCTAAAGTGGCAGCTCTAAAATAGGTTCCAAGGAAGAAGCAGCCTAGTTCTCCTCAGACTTCATCTCTAGAAATTTCACTAAATGCTTTTGTGGGCGAGTCAAGAGGGGCAATTGCAAAATGGCCCTTATCAGAGTGACAGTGTCAAAAGAAAGGGCCAATAACAAGAAAATGGATAAGAGCTGATGTTCATTTGTCAGACAATGGCCTCAAAATCCATTGAGTTTTAGACGACATATGAGATGAGTGAAAACCAAGCCACCTGCTACCTGCAGGCCAAAGGCAATTTGGTGTTATGAGATCCCTGTTCAGAGCTAAAGTGGAACTCAGATCTGTTGACTTAATTGTGTGAGATTCCAAGCACATCTCAAGCTCCAACCATATATATATATCAAACAGCTATTTGACATCTAGGTTCTGAGGGCAAGGTCCTAGAAATGTATGATCAGGGTGACCTTCCTTGGATGAAACCTGCTAGTCCATGCAAACCTAAAAGCTAAACCCAGCAGGAGAGACCCAGTTTTGTGAATCCCCAATCCATGATCACATGAATGAAAGATGGATAGAAAGGCTTAGGCTAGCTGACTAAGAGTTTCCACAGACTGTCAGTGTATGTGGAGGTGCAAGAACCTGTTAAGAATCACCTCATGGGATGGGAGCAAAGGGTGTGTTTCTGCCAGCTGAAAGATGAGGACTGGTTCAAGACTGACTTCCTTCTTAGTAAAAGGTTATTTGATACTCAGTATGATTTAAGAGCCAGCTGAGCAGTCAGATTACCATAAGGAGGTTCAGGACTATAGCTCGGCTCCATTTGCTTATCCTTCAGGCAATGTTCTGACATAAGCACCTGTCTGCGAGTAGGATCCTTCTGCATGTCTCTGCATGAATGACATCATCTTTGTAAAGTGGACTAGCTCAGTTAAACCTTTAGTATGTAAGACATTTCTCGTGGCTATTCACTAAGACAGTTAAAGAAATGCTGGTATAGATATTGGACTGTAAAATGATAGCCACTTGGGCACTTAGTATGATGCTTAGGCATACAGATATAGGACATTATGGTCCAAAATCTGTAAAAAGCAAAATAGTTGGCATTGTTAGATGATAAACCTGCTGACGCATCTGGTGTATTAGACAAAGCCATGTATCAGTTGGACTTACAGACATCTCAAAATATTACAGTTTGATTTAAAGAATCTTGAATTCCAATTGTTACAGAAATAGTGCCAACTCAAATTCCCTATCAAAGACATATCAAGGTGCTAACAGTTACATTTTATCATTACTACTCTGAGAGCACATAGTCTAAGGGAAGAGGGAAATCCTGAGGTTGTTTCTCTTCCCCAAAGTTGTGTGACCCTGGAGTGGTAATATTGAAAGAGGGGATATAAGGATGTTGGAGGGCTTTATCCCCTGCAAAATTGACATATTACCATTTCTTTGTGGTGTCTACCAGTTCAACAAAATTCTAGTGCGGTAATTTCATTTTAATAAGCAATAATTTAGCTTGACCATGTCAGATGAGATGCAATGAACCCATCCAGTAGCAGAATACTTAACCCCCCTATTAATGTCAGTATAGCATGCTAACACAACAACTTGATTATGCATCACTGCATTTTTAAATTCACTGATATGTCATCGGACAGTGTAGTATGAAAGCACTGAGATGCTACTCTGCATGTTAAAGATGCGTAACTGTTCCTGCATTGTTGTGGATATTTTTGTCTCACACTGTAGCATCATTAGATAGTTGTACTACATATGAGTAATGTAGAAATCCACTTCCGGGTGGACTTGGTCACAAACCATGTTTTAGTGCTAAGGTTTACACACCTGAAGTTATAAACGGCAGGAATCCCAAGTGACAGTTCTGTGGTGCAGCTCGGGTTTGTTGAGGAAACAGTAGCATCTAGACTTCAGTCTTTACAATTCCCAAGTAAAGTTGGGGACAAAACAGCTTGGCTGAGTCTTGGCAAACTTCCAGGTTGGTTTACCTTATGTATTTATAATGTATTTGTCCTTTAATTCTCTTCAGATATAATTCTGGGTACTAAACAAATATTTTTCAAATAGAACTCTTTGAATAAGGTTGAACTTCAAATTATCTCCCAGAATATCCAGGATCTGAGTTAAAGAAAGATGATTTGACATCTATATTATAACTCTTTTATTTCACCCAGTAAAGACAGCCTTGCTTAAGGGAAACACATAGGACCCATAGTCCTATTTGGAAATAATAACATTTATCTAGATGCATATATAGACTATAAGACACATACCTCTGATACTGTTTCTAGTATATGCAGATAAAACAGGATTAATTAAATGCTGTCAAGGTAAGGATAATGAATATAAGTACTTACATTGTGTAAATGGAGCTGAATAACTCCCATTTGCTCTTCTGGTCCTGAAAGTTGACTTGGAGGGTTTTTTTTTTTTTTTTTTTGCATACTGTGCAATCTTGGAATGTGGTTAAGTATCAGCTTCAGGAGTAACAATGCTTCTGTAATTGCTCCATTCCTAGCTTTTATAACGGACTCCCAGTGGATAGCAGTGTATAACTAAATTCAGTATTCCCAAAATATCTAAACATGTCCTACTTCTTTTTTATTTTTATTTTATTTTATTTTATTTTTTACATATATTTTAAATATAGGTATGATGGTCCCCATCATACCTATATTTACTTATCTCAATTAAACAATCATTTCTAGCTTTGGTAATCATTATTCAATCTTAGCCTGAGATAGAAATTGGCTTTTTATTACACCAGCAGAGGTAATATATTTTCTCTCACACTTACTGTGGAATTACAGGCTCTTCAGGAGATTAAATCCAGCTGTGTCATTGTTAGCTTTACGGTACAGAAAAATAAATTCTGGGTATTAACCCTGATAATTTGATATTGATAAGTGACCTAGATATTTGAGGAGCATATTGATAAGTGTACCAATGAATACCACACATCACATGTCAGAAAAATATGTATTAATGTGTGTGCTTAATGCTAATTAGAAACTAAATAAGTTAACACGTTTTTTATTCTATTTTATATGCACAGTTTTATATACAGTTGAGTTTCATATGAGACTGAAAAGATGCTTTTTGAAATTGCAGTGTGCTTTCTGAAACTTGCAAGATGCCCTATGACCTAGTAATTGCTAGCACAGCAATATTCATGTTTATGCCTTTTGGAAATGTACTTGAGAAGCAGGTTATTATCTGCTAGGTCAGGAAGAAATAAATGAACAATGCTATATTCTGTAATGTAATGATTTTAAACAATCAGCTCTGTTCGAAGTATGAGAACATGCACAGCTGCAGAAGTTAGAGATAACATAGACAAAAGGACTGTTAGAGAAATGAACTGCAATCTATACTTGCTTTGTGCTCGAATTAGCCATAGTACCTTGAATGGTAACATTGCATATATCTAACCGGTGGTAGCCAATGCCACGTTGTTTTTCTTAGGAAGTTTCTCACAAAAATTGATAGTACCAGCAGAATATTGTAAAAACAATCACTACAAAATGATGATGACAAAACTTGTGATTCACTACGTCAGCTTGGTAGGCAATGTCTTATTAGAAAATGTATAAAAATACCTGCATTTCCTGATTCTAGTTAGACAAACTCTGTATTAGCACGTTTTTGTCTCCTTGCTGCAAGATTAAAGTGCCTTAACCTGAACCTACCATGTTTTGATCATTTTTAAAGTATATTTTTCCTTTGACAGTTTGGTCCTTCGGACCAGAAATGTATCTCTCACTCTAGGCTCAGGTCAGAATTGGGCCCGGTGGCATGTACCCGTACGGAGAAGTGGCCACATCGGCTCTTCTGTTTTGAAAGACCTCCGACTGAATTGTCGTTCAAAAGAGGACAGCCACTGTTTCTGATCTGGGATTGGAGGACGAGTCAACATTCCGGTGGATCAACACACGGAGGGTCAGGTAAGGAGGAATTTACCTTTTTTCTGTTTTGGATCAGGGACTTGTTACAGTATTGTTTTGTCAGGGAGATTTGCATGTGCAGATCAGGGACAAAAAGATTGCTGTCTTGTCATAGATCAGGGAAACAGAATAGGTAGGCAGTTATTCTAGATAAACTGTGAAAAGGTGTAAAATCGTGGTACCACGTGATAAAAAGGATTACGTAACAACTTCTAACTTAGCTAAGGCAACATGGAAAATCAGTGCACGAGAAGTTCCCGAGACCCGCCCTTAACCGAAGATGCGAAATATATGCAATTACAGCGGGCCGACAATGTTAAGTATTATACAAAATGGGTTGATAAATACAAATTTGATGGTAATTTAGATAAACCTTCACTTATTAAACTTGTTAGACAACTTAAAACAGACGCGAAAGGTCAGCTAAAAAAGCAGCGACAATTAGGAGTCCCTCAGGCACACAGGTGGCTTGAGGAAGCAAACCGCAGGGAACAAAAGATTAAAAATTCAAAAGCAATGTTCTTAGACAAAGAAGACAATAACTTGGTAACAGCGACAGCCCCTCCTCCGCCCCCTCCGCTTCCCTTACCAGAATATGAAGCGAGTGGATAAGCTGATCCACCTCCGCTATACCCAGCTGTTCCTGCAAAACCAAAACCATTTGTTAGAGATCCTATCGAGACCAGGTCTCGAACACGCAACTTAAGAGGGGATATAGAATTATACGAAATTAATAAAAATTCACAAGCTATGAGTGAAGAAGAGATATGTCCACTCATAGAAGTACCAAATCCGCAGGCAGGACAGGCAGGACAGGATCCAACTCTTCTAGTATATAGACCGTGGACACCGGAAGACATCCGGAAAGCCACAGAGGGAATTCCACATCCAAAAGTTAATTTCAGGAAATTCTTAGAAGACTTACAGGGCATGAGGTTAAGTTACCATTTGAATGGAGAAGAAGTAGAGAAAGTAGTTAGACAAATCGTAGGTCCAGATTGGCACATGATCAGTGGCAACTGGAATCCCCGTGACGCAGAGCTTAGACCACTCCCACATAGCAACGCAGAACTGGACAACAGAATGAAAGGTCTGACAGACCAAATCTCTGAGAAATGGAAGCCTAGGGCTGATTGGACGTGCATAAATCAGTGCATACAACAAGAAGGTGAAACTGTTGATAGATATTATGCCACATTGTTAGAATGTTTTAATAATCATTGTGGAATGCAGGCACCTGAAGACCAAACGCATGATTCCCCATATGAGCAACAGTTAAAGAACACATTTTTAAAAGGCAGTATTGCACCCATTAGCAGCTTTATTACAAAGCACATGGTAGATCATCGTACAAGTAGATTACAGTCACTACTTGAATATGCAAGACATTTTAATAGCAAAAAGAAAAAGAAAGCTCAAGTATTTGCAGTAGAAGACGGATCAGACGTTTTTGTAGTACAAACTGGGAAGAAGGGTAAGAAAAATACAGAGGGAAACAAGCAATCTGATAAACGATCAGAGGACTTTGAGGAGAGAAAGAAAAGGAGTGAATGTTTCAAATGTGGGTGAAAAATAGACATTTAACAAGGGCTTGCAGGCAAAATAAGAAGGTAACCACAGAAGATAAGGAGGGTGAGGAATGACTACATGATAGTCAAGAATCACTGGGTAGGAATAAACAAGAAAAGACAAATGTAAATGTGGTAGGAAGAGTAGAGAATGTGACAAAAGGCATAGATGATGTACATGGAATCACAGATAATGAAGAAAATGAAATTTTGGACGGCATTATTGAGCTTAGAGCTCTACTTAGCAGACACAAAACCGGAAGTTACACTTCTGGTAGAGGGGAGGGAAGTTATATTCCTGTGTGACTCAGGGGCTTCACGGACCCTGATACACCCTTCCA
Organism: Protopterus annectens; assembly: GCF_019279795.1. Lineage (NCBI taxonomy): Eukaryota > Metazoa > Chordata > Ceratodontiformes > Protopteridae > Protopterus > Protopterus annectens. The sequence goes on along the minus strand of NC_056739.1, from coordinate 246,112,372 downwards.
AATTACCAGAAAATTCAGAATCACTTGACTATATATTAGTGAAAGCAGCTAATGGACAGCTGTATCAGGAACCACTTTCCCACAACATAGCAATAACTGACCCAGTTTCAGGGATGACCCAGGAGAGCAAACTTGTTGTTTCTGCAAAATGCCCAGTGAATCTTTTGGGCAGAGACCTAATGCAGATATTTGGCACAGCCGTAGTTCCAACTATGCAGGGTATGGAGGCACAGCGACAAATGGATACTTTTGTAGTGCGACCGGTGGGTGAAACATTTTATTGGTACAGCCAGGACTTAGTTACGACTGGTCCAGGGGCAGTAACTGAAGAACTGATGAATGTAGCCATTAGTAAATCCCCCTCCCTTGACACTGACAAACAGCATTTGTTGCATTGCACTCTATATTACTGTAACAGACCAGGACCTGATAAAGAATATGAGCAAGAACTGTTTAGAAACCATGCTAACAGATTAGTATTACGAAACTTGTACTGGGACACAGAAGGAAACAGTGTAGTAAGCTGTTCATTGCCCCAGGAATTTCTAGCACTTTACAAATCTAATTGATTACCACATGTGAGTTTAACTAAGGATAGAAATTTGAAGTGGGCAGACCTAGGAGAAAAAGTCACAAAATGGGAAAAGCAGACAGAGTTAGAACTCTCTGAACAAGGAGTACAAAAGCAGAAATTAAATTGGATAACACAGACACACCCAGCTGTGCACTCACAGGCAAGTGAGGATAGTTGAGTAGCACTCTTATTAGAAGAAGAGGAAAAAGCCTTACAAGACATACCAGAGACTCTCTGGTCGACAGGGAAATCAGATGTAGGACTTATTCGTACAGCAGGACCAGTTATTATCATGCCAAAATCAGCATTTAGACCTCAAAAGAGACAGTATCCCTTAAGAAAGGATGCAGAAATAGGAATCAAACCTATAATAGCAGCCTTACTTAAGGAAGGAGTCTTAATAGCATCTCCTGATTCACCATGTAATACACCCTTATTTCCTGTTAGGAAAGCAAACGGAGAATGGTGTATGGTCCAAGATTTACAAGCTGTGAATGACGCAGTTATACCCAGGGCACCTACGGTGCCAGATCCACACACTTTATTGAATGATTTGAAACCTCAACAAAAGTATTTTTCTGTGGTAGATATTAGCAATGCATTTTTCTCAATACCGATACACCCTGACAGCCAACATTGGTTTGCATTTACATTTCAGGGGAAACGGTATACATATATGAGACTACCACAGGGATATTGTGAAAGTCCAACAATATTCGCATAAGAAATGGCAAGTAACCTGGGGGGATTTACCCCACCGAAAGGCAGTCAGATTTTACTTTATGTAGATGACATTCTGCTGGCAGCCCCTGCCCAGCAAGAATGCAGAGAGGATACCATAGCATTATTACAGTTTTTAGCCACTCAAGGACACAAGGTAAACAAAAACAAACTGCAACTTTGGAAAAAACAGGTCAAATACCTTGGATATATAATATCCAAAGAAGGCAGGATATTAGATGAAGATAGAAAAACAGCAATATTACAAGCACCTAAACCAACTACCAAGAAGGAAATTATGTCCTTCCTGGGTACTACTAACTTTTGTTGGAGTTGGATTCCAAACTATGCTTTGGAATCTGCTCCACTGACTAACTTGATATTCAAAAAGCCGATGGCAGCACAAGATTTATTACAGTGGACACCAGAAGCAGAATCTGCTTTCTGCAAACTGAAACAACTGATAGCTTCTTCCTTAGTTTTAGGATTACCAAACTATCATAAGCGATTTTTCCAAAATGTAGACTGTAAGCAAGGTTATAGGACATCAGTGTTAACACAACAGCATAGGGACAAACAATGCCCCATAGCATACTATTCATCACAGCTAGACCCAGTGGCGTGATCCTTGCCCCACTGTGTACAAGCCGTAGTCGCAGCTGCAATGGCAGTGCAGGCTTCAGCCTCAGTAGTATTGTTCCACCCTCTCACATTGAGAGTGCCTCATGCAGTTGCAATTACTTTACTGCAAGAAAAAGTAGCATATCTTTCTCCTGCTAGACATCTTTCCTGTATGACTATACTGTTGAGCCAGCCTCATATGACAATTGAACGATGTACGACTTTGAATCCATCAACCTTGCTCCCAACCCCTGCAGATGGCAAACCACACTGCTGCCTGCTGGAGATTGAGCAAAAGACACTACCTAGAAAAGATCTCACAGATGTTCCCTTGGATGATGCCGAGGTGACATACTATGTGGACGGCTCATGCAGGAGGGGTCCTGCAGGACAGAATCTGGTGGGGTATGCAGTAGTTTCTGATACCGAGATTTTAGAAGCAAAGTCTTTACCACACAACTTATCTGCAAAAGCAGCAGAATTGATTGCTTTGACAAGAGCATGTACCTTGGCAAAAGGTAAAAAAGTGAACATTTTTACTGACAGTCGGTATGCTTTTTTCTACTGTACATGTTTTTGCTCAGCAGTGGAAAAATAGAGGAATGATAACATCTACTGGTAAACCAATTAACCATGCGCAATTTATTTTAGACTTATTAGACTCTATTCAGTTACCTCAGAAAGTAGCTATTTGCAAATGCGTATATCATACCAAGCAACAGGATAGGATTTCAAAAGGTAATGCGAGGGCTGACACAGCTGCAAAACAAGCAGCTTCAGCTTCAGAAGTATTTCTTTTGAGTGAGGAATTACAACCATCTGAGATTTTAGACCTAGAAATGTTAAAAACAATGCAGACACTTACTACAAATGTAGAAAAACAGAAGTGGATAAAACTAGGAGCAATTCTTGAGAAGGGACTGTACATCTCCAAAGAGAAGAAACTGATTTTACCATCTAACTTGTTTAGATATGCAGATCTGTTGAGCCATGGGCAGTGCCATGTCTCAACAGAGGGGATGGTACAGTTAGTGAATCGAGTGTTTACGACGTATGGATTTACAAACTACACAAAAAATTTTTGTGCAACATGCCATGTTTGTAACAAGCATCATGCACAAGGGGCATTGAAACCTAAGCAAGGGAGTTTCCCTATACCACCATATCTGTTCCATACTATTTGTATGGATTTTATAGAGCTGAACAAATGCGAAAATAAGAAGTACTGCCTTGTCATTATAGATATGTTTTCCAAATGGGTGGAAGCTTTTCCAACTAAAAATCCAGATGCAGCAACTGTTGCAAAAGTCCCCATTAAAGAAATTATTCCTAGATTTAGCATTTATAGTGACAATGGCACACACTTTGTAAATCAAACTATACAACAACTTAGCCATTATTTTGGGATTTCTCTGAAAAATCATTGTGCATACCACCCCCAATCTGCAGGATTAGTAGAGAGGCATAAAGGGGGTTTTGAAAAACAAGCTTAGAAAATTGATTAGTGAGACACAAAAGAACTGGGTGCACTGTTTATCTCTGGCACTGTTGAGCATGAGAACTGTTCCAAATGCAAAAGGGTTAACTCCTTTTGAAGTTCTGTTTGGGAGGGCATATTATACACCTCAATGGAAACCTCTCATGCCTGCAGAGCAGGAGGCTGACAGTTCACTTGCAGGGTATATGAGGCGATTTTTGAATAACAAACTTTTGCAGTTAAATTCTGTTTCAGATAAAGAGCAGACCAGACCATCGGAAGCAGCAGTAGCCCTAGGCGCATGGGTCTGGGTGAAGGTGGTGAAGAGAAAAAAATGGAGTTCTCCGAAGTGGGAAGGGCCGTGCAAGGTACTACTGTCGGCACCCACTGCAGTCAAAATCGCAGAGCGAGCATCCTGGATTCATTTGACACACTGTAAACTAGTTAAGAACTTTGAACTGGAGAAAAACCTTGTTACTGTTGTACAACGAGAACAAAATGACCAGATATAGAGCAGAGGTGCGGAACAACCTCAGAAAACTTGCATAATTATTCTGATAGCTATACTGATAACATTGATCTTTTTGTTGTAGCCTTTCCTTTTCCCAACCACAAAAGTTGAACTGATTAAACGTGATGAGCCGACCATAGACTGGCACCTGAACTTTAACACTTATCAGGCAATTACATGTGTGTATGCTGAGACTTTTAATATTTCGAATTGCTGGATTTGCACAGCCATACCAACAGCATACGGGGGGTTATTAATGACTGCAGTCTCCCTAGGGGTCAATGAGACCTGGGAAAATTTGGTTTATGACACTGTAGCTATCAAAGCATATGATAAGGTAGCACTGTATTTGCCTGTGACACAAAAGGGAATTGTATGTTTCTATAAGAATTACACAATTCAAGTGGGTTGGAGCAGGTGCAATGTGACTGTACATTACAAATGTTATACCAAAGCAAACAAAATGGGAACAGTTTGTAATTCAAATTATGACTTATTTCTTGAGTCCATGCATAAGACTGTTGATCAAGTGCAACGTAATCCTGTACTTTTTAAACAACTATCTTTAATAGATAGGAAAATGTTTCATGCAGGGCAGCCATTTCGTAACTACTAAGGTAGAAGATTGTTATTTTGTGTATGGTAAGAAAGCATATAAATGGTTACCTGAGAACTGGTCTGGCAGTTGTTTTTTGGGGTACCTGGTCCCGGCCATACGACACACTGCAGTTTTGCCTCAGGGAAATATTCGAAATACCCGAGATGTAGCCAAGAAAGCTGTCAGGAAGCCTGAAAATCCAGTGGGACAGATCGAGGCGGGCTGGAAAGACCATCATACCATGGGTACCAAGCTGACACACATGGACTTGAGTGATGCTGTCATATCGTGGGCAGGCATATTACCTGCATATGGTGCAGTGAATTCGATTTGGGAGCTGTGAAAACTGTCTAAACTTCTTGAAGTAATGAGTAATGCAACATTTTCTGCTCTTGAATTGATAACTGATGAACTGAATGCTATGAGAACTGTAGTGCTCCAGAACCGAATGGCTCTTGACTTCACCCTAGCGATGAGAGGTGGTACGTGCGCTTTAAGCAACGAAGAGTGCTGTGCGTATATACTTGATCATCAACATGAGATAAACTACCACCTTGAGGTGATACAGCAAGTGTCGGCTATGACCAAACCAGGCCCAAACCCTCTGACTTTTTCCAGAATTTGTTTGGGGGGTGGGGTTCCATCCTAATGAACATCCTGATTGCCATTTGTGTGGGATTACTCCTATTAGGAGCATGTATTTGTTGTGGTATTCCCTGCATGAAAAAGTTAATCAAAGAATTTATAGATATATCAGTTTCTGAGACTTTGTATCAAAGTACTGAAATTGAAGAATTGTTAGAATGTGAAACACTTTCATAAGTTTAAACTGAATGACTCTCTTAACTGCAAATCCTGAATGGAAGAGGTTAGGAGAAGAAGCAAACTGTTTATTCTTTTGAAAATAGAATTAAAAAGTATTAACAGGGGGAAATGTCAGAAAAATATGTATTAATGTGTGTGCTTAGTGCTAATTAGAAACTAAATAAGTTAACACGTTTTTTATTCTATTTTATATGCACAGTTTTATATACAGTTGAGTTTCATATGAGACTGAAAAGATGCTTTTTGAAACTGCAGTGTGCTTTCTGAAACTTGCAAGATGCCCTCTGACCTAGTAATTGCTAGCACAGCAATATTCATGTTTATGCCTTTTGGAAATGTACTTGAGAAGCAGGTGATTATCTGCTAGGTCAGGAAGAAATGAATGAACAATGCTATATTCTGTAATGTAATGATTTTAAACAATCAGCTCTGTTCGAAGTATGAGAACATGCACAGCTGCAGAAGTTAGAGATAACATAGACAAAAGGACTGTTAGAGAAATGAACTGCAATCTATACTTGCTTTGTGCTCGAATTAGCCATAGTACCTTGAATGGTAACATTGCATATATCCAACCGGTGGTAACCAAGGCCACGTTGTTTTTCTTAGGAAGTTTCTCACAAAAATTGATAGTACCAGCAGAATATTGTAAAAACAATCACTACAAAATGATGATGACAATACTTGTGATTCACTACGTCAGCTTGGTAGGCAATGTCTTAGAAAATGTATAAAAATACCTGCATTTCCTGATTCTAGTTAGACAAACTCTGTATTAGCATGTTTTTGTCTCCTTGCTGCAAGATTAAAGTGCCTTAACCTGAACCTACCATGTTTTGATCATTTTTAAAGTATATTTTTCCTTGGACATCACCTCACCCATCCAAGAGGAAAGGGAGATGCCAAGGACATTGATGTTCTGACACCCAGTGATGGCTGGATGTCATAGTGGGGAATACTGCTTTCATCTCTGGGCCTGGGTAAGTGGCATGCATGTCAGGCAGTATAAGCTGCAGCCAGCTTTTGCATGTCTTGGAGCACATATGATTGGGGCCAGTACTGTGGCCATCTGGCTGTTAAGAGAGGGAGTAGCTAGAGCTTATATAAATATTTATCTGTGGCTACCTGGATGGCAGTCTTGTTCCTGATTTGCTTCTTGCCTTTACTCTCTGGCCACCTATGAAGCACATTACAATGGGGAGACCTTCCATGGAAATGGGATCTGTACCCTAGGATGTGTGGGATACTGAAATGACAGGAGAATAAAATGGGGGATGGAGTAGCAGAAGAGGCTGCTTGTCAGCAGGCATGAGTGACAGGAAAAAGATATAAGAAAAAATATAGCTGATCTAAAAGTTTCTTTCAGAATTCTCATTTCTAGTACACAGGATTATGAGTTTATCTCTGATTATAAACAGATGGAGTGCTCTGTCTTGAGATGGATTTTCTGACATTCATTTGGGAAACATATAACAATTGGTTGCCCTTTTTTGAATCAAAAATAAGAAGAAAAATCAAAAAGCAAACAGAACTGTTTAAATGTTTGTAATTCTACATAAAATAAAGTAAAATAAAATAAAATAAAATAGTGATATATGCTTATGACAATAACAAATATTTTTTTAATGGCATACTTATAATATTGCAACAACATATCTGACACAATCATAAAGGTTCTGATTCCTAGCTGTTACCTGATAATCACTCATAATTATTTGTATTACATGCAGATATATAGATGGCAATTTGAGATAATACATGCTTAAGGCTGCATTACAGTGCAAAGTGTAAACAAGCTTTTAAAGCTGTTGTGTGATGAATTGTTCCCTTTGCATTTGAGTAGCGTTTGTATGGCAGTGCAAAACGTCTTACAGCTTTTAAAGCTGTAAGTTACTTTTTGGTGCAATTCTCTGTTGGCTGCAGTCTATCTGACAGCTCAGGGCTTGCTAGATTTTATAGCAGTAAAGTTCACATGTAAGAGTCTGGACTTAATAAGCTAGCTATAGTGATATGCCTACATGTGAATCTTATTGTAACTTTTCTCATTTTCAGAGCAGATACCACTATGCTCCAAACACTGGTCCTCTTTCTTTTTCATCTGCCATAAATATTTCACCAGCATTGACTTTATTGTAGCCTTTAACATCTATCTCAGTATCTTTATAACTACATTTCTACACTGATTTTTCTCTGACCACTCCTATAACAGTTTGCAACCAGCACTCCACAATGACTTAGGTTATTACATGACCTGAGTTCTTAAGACTTACTTTCAAAATACAACAACTCCACAGTGCCCTCACCTCTGCTGTCAATTGACAAGACAGAGATATTACCCTAAATATTAAGTGACCGGTATTAGCTACTACCCTTTGAACTGTTAACAGTAAGTCTGTCGTAATTCTACTTAAAGAAACCTAACTATTCTAATTAGAGTCTGAAATTGACAATTTAGATTCAATATACTGTCATGATGGATGTCAGCCTTGAGAAAAAAGACCAGGAGGAAAAAGCACAAGTTTTAGCCTTAGATGCAGAAGAAGGATGAATGAATGTGAGCCATTAATAAACCAAATTACTCTAAAGCTCCTGATCACAGATTTCTGCCAACTTTTATCAAATTACCTGGCCAAGCATGCTCCATTTTTTCTTTCCTTTATAACTGTTTATTTGCAATGGATTTAATGATGATCTACTAAACTAGAAAAAAATAGTTTTTATACATTAACGTTATAAATTTACAATCTTAGCAATGTAGCTACATAGTGAGTAGCACAGCTGTCTTACAACAAGAGGTACTGTGGTTTGATTCTTGGCAGAGGTATGATCTGTATATAGACTGCAAGATTTCCCTGCATCTGGGTGCTCTAGTTTTCTACCACCTCCAAGGATATGTGTCAGGTAGATTGGTTTTCCCAAGTGTGCCTGTGTGTGTGTGTGTGTGTGTGTGTGTGTGTGTGTGTGTGTGTGTGTGTGTGTGTGTGTGTGTGTGTGTGTGTGTGTGTGTGTGTGTGTGTGTGCATATTTTGTGATATACTGGGCTGCCCATCCAAAATGGGTTTAATGCCTTGTGCCCACTGGTTACAATGATAGATTATGAAACCTCCTCTATTTTATGGAAGGATAAAGTAGATTATCAGGAAATCATTCAAAGTCAAAAGTAACTTTATTGTCATTTAGCTCTACACAAGCATAGATTAAATGAGATTCCATGCAATCAGCTCATCATGGGACAGACAAAAAATAAATCACATACATAGAAAGGCATAATTTAAAACAACATATAATAATGCAACCACCATCTTATAAATCAACTCTACACTTAAGTATATAGCTACATATGTTCCTAGAAACACACACTTGTTAAGATATCAAAAATACACATCTAGCAGCAAAGTTTAGGTAATAGTATTGCACAAGAACCATGTACAACATTCTGAGTGAGCAAGCACATATCAGTATCAGCTGAAGAAAAAATATTGCACCTGGATTAGTAGTATAAATTATAATGGTTGGCTAAGATTAATAAATAATAGATAAAATAATATTGCACAATGAATGGGAAGTCCCAACTTCCTGACTTTTTCTGATCACCCTCAGATAAAAAATGTCTTTGAATTTAGTTATCCTGCATTGAATACTGTGGTATCTTTTACCCAACTACAGGCTCATAAACAGACTGTTTGCAGGATGAGTTGCTTTTTTCACTATGTGGTAGGTGTTCCCTGACCAACAGCGATCATCAGAGATATAAACTCCAAGGAATTTGGTACTGCATACCCTTTCCACTGTTTTGCCATTGATCAGGAACAGTGTACGGGGTGTTTGCTTCTTCCCATAGTCTACAATGATCTCTTTTGTTTTACTTACATTCAGGTCAAACCTGTTACTTGCACACCAGGCAGTCAGTGTGTTAACCTCTTCTCTGTATGCACTATTGTCCTCTCCTGATGTGACTCATGGCTGTGGTGTCATCAGCAAACTTGATGATATGATTTGTACTGAAGTTTGCTGTGCAGTCATGGGTTAGGATAGTAAAGAATGGTGGGTTGAGAATGCAACCCTGAGGAATACCTGTGTTGAGTATTATGCTCCTAGAGGTATCCTTGCCCACACAAACTTACTGTGGCCTGTTAATCAAAAAGTCCAGGATCTAATTGCAGAGGTGTTTGCTCATGCCCAGATATAATGGCTTATTGATCAACTGCATAGGGACAACTGTGCTAAATGCTGAGCTAAAATCAATGAATAGCATTCCCACATAACTGTCCTTGCTCTCCAGATGTTCGAGGGCAAGATGGAATATAACCACTATTGCATCAGCTGTGGATCTGTTTTCTCTGTGGGAAAACTGCAGTGGATCAAAAGTTCATGGTAGTTCTGCTGACAGGTGTTTCTTGACTAGCCTGTCAAAACAATTCATAACTGTGGATATTAGTGCAACAGGCCTGAAATCATTCAAGCTGGTGGGTGAGGCATTTTTGGGTACAGAGATGATATTTCTTACTTTGTAACATGAAGGCACTTTTGCTAAGCAAAGTGAGGTGTTAAATATATCTGTGAGTACCATATATAGTTGGTCTGCACAGCTTACCCAAGATATTATCTGGACCAGCCGTCTTTCTGGGATTGGCTTTCTGTAGCACCCTTTTTACTTCTATCGGGTTAAGGCTGAGTACTGCATCATACTATTCTGTGTGTAACCTTTGCACAATTGTGGTGTTCCTCTCCTCAAATCTTCCAAAAATGGTATTCAGGCTGTCTAGGAAGTCAGCGTTATAATCATACTGTGCAGCTCTTGTTTTATAATGTGCAGTTTGTTTTATACCCTGCTTCAACCAACTAGTATCCCTCACGTCCTTGAAGTGGTTTATTGCCTTCCTCCCATATTACCTCTTAGCTGCTTTTACGCCTTTCTTCAGGTTTGCTGTTGCCACACTTAAGGCTTCCCTGTCATTTGCCCTGAATGCTGAATTTCATGCCTTCAGAAGATCATAGACCTTACGTGTAAGCCATGGCTTTTGGTTAGGTCTTGTGATGATGCTTCTGATCTCTGTGACATCATTAATGCATTTTATGATGTAAGCCATCACTGCTTCATTATATTCATCTTGTCGATGTGCTGGTTTGTGAAAATGTTCCAGTTAGGACATACAAAAAAATCCTGGAGAGCTGATAATGCCACTACAGGCCAAATCCTGATCTGCTTCACTGTGGGTTTCTCCCTGACCTGAGCAGGTTTATAAGCAGGCACCAGCATGACAGAAACATATTCTGAGCCGCTGATGTATGGATACCACACTGCTCTGTAGGGTTGCTTTATATTGGTGTACACTTTATCCAAAGTACTCCTACCCCTTGTTGGAAAGTTTATATGCTGGTAGTAATGGGGAGTACTAACTTTAGATCAGTCTGATTAAAATCACCAGTTATCACATGAGCAAACTCAGTGTGTTCATTCTGCATGTCACAGGTAGACTGGTACAATTTTGTGATTGCCTCATTTGTGTTATCAGTAGGCGGGATGTACACCACTATAATGCAGATTCCATTTAGCTCTCTGGGAATGTAAAAAGGTCTACATTTTGTAGACAGAAACTCCAGATTCTCAGAGCAGTGAGACATAATGACCACACAGTTACTGTACCATCTGTTATTAACATAAATACAGACTCCTCCTCCCCTAACATTTCCACACAGTGCTTGCCTTCTGTCTGCACATTACATTGTGAAAGTCTCTAAACGAACAGCATTGTCACTGCTATTGCTCTGTAGCCACTAGCCATGTCTCACTACCTAAATTAATATAATAATTAAACAAATGTCTCTCACCTTGCTCTTGGAAGAAAGTTCCATCCTTAAGTAGTATCTTGTTGTCAAGAGAGTGCACATTTGCAAGCATTATGAGGGCAGTGCAGGCCTGTGAGGGTTTGCCTTTAGTTTAGCAGCAGTACCAGCCCTATATCCTCATTTTCTTGTTCGTTAACATCTTTTCCTTTTATTACTTATCCAGCCTGTTCCAGCACCTCCCATCTCATGTTTCAGGCACTTAGCAGCATGCAGAGTTAAGATACTTAACTCGTACAGATCTGAGACTGCAGTAGGCAGACTCTGCAGACAATAGAACAGCAGTCCAGCAGCATGGCAATGAATTATGCTTGATCTTCAGGGATTTCTGTCTACTGTGCACTCCTGTATTTTCATTTAAGAGCCCAGAACCAGGTTTTCTTGTATTTTTGAGTGAAAAAGGAGAAAAATTAAGCACTTTTCCCTGATGAGCTGATGCAGCCGCTGCCTCACAGGGTGCCGCCATTTTTTAAATAATTAATAAATAATCACAATCTCATACAGATGTCAAAATACTAACTACTATTTTACAAGAAAGATATAGCCTAGTTTTGTGTTCCTTTCCTCTCAGTCCATGTTTATTCTGTTCATGCAGATTCAAAATGACACTCAGATCCATGAAATAGTGTCATTTTCGAAGAACATAGAGGTGGAATATGTTGCCTCTCACACACACAATGAAAATAATTAATCATTAATATCTGTCATAATATAATCTATTATTGATTTTTGCTTCCTCAGTGGAGAAATGAAACAAAATGGGATATATACATTTATGGATAGCATTCAAAGGCTTATCTTCTTCATTAGTTTTAATAATTTTTTCTGTTGTTCACATATGAACCTCATGATTGTTTACTTTTTCTCTCTTCATATATCCCATATGTGAATCATACAACAATGTTCTTGCATTAAAATCTCTACAAATGATCAAGTCTCCCTATTCAGCTTCCATTTTAAAATGTATTTATTTTATTGTATTTGTTGACCAGGTTAAGTAGACTGGTCTGCAGACTCTTTTCATTCATATGCTGGGACATGATATGCAAGTCAAAACATATAATCAATCAACAGTTTTGGACACATACAGAAAATCAAGGGTATATCAAGGAACACATGATACGTTAAAGTTTGTATGCACTTTACTGACATATCTATGTAGTAAATAAGGTATTTGTACCAGTCACTGTGACACATGAAGCTTAAACCTCTGCAGTTGAGGCTAACTAAGTGACAACATATAATGAACAAATTACCAAACTGGATTGACACACTGTACCTGATTTAACTATTATGTCTGAAGGAGGTACTGGCAGATTACCTCCTTGAGATATAGCCTTTAAGTTTAGGTTTAAAGAGTCATTTATTATTTAAAATTCCCAATTGCTGTCTTTTGTCATATGATTGGTTTACTCATAAGGAATGTATGATGAAAATGAAGGGTCCAGATGGAGAGATGAAGGGTCCGGATGGAGAGATGAAAAGTCAGCAAGCAAAGGAGTGTAGTAGTGCTGAAATCAAATTCAAACTCAAGTCTTGGTGAGTACTTTCACAAGGTGGACCCTGTTTTTCACAAAATCTCACCAAGGTGACACTGATATATAGACTGTATTTATATAGCATATATCATGGACAGAAGTAAATCAAAAATAAAAAAAGATAGCTGGGTGAACAAGACCCAGGATAAAAAAGTGCCCAATCATGGTAGACACACTGGTGCCAGGACTGGAAAAAATGACAGTGTAGAATCCTCAAAATATGGAAACATTCCTACAATGGGGCCAGGCCAGGCTCAGGGGGAGGATGGCTCCACTGTTGTAGAAGGAAGTAGCAGTCCACAAAAACGACAAAAATTGATTGACCAAAGAAGAACCATAAAGATGACAGAGTGGACTATTGAGGACAAGAAAGAAATTATGTACTGTTACTATAACACAAAAATCCCAGAATTTCCAGACACAAGATATACAAAATGATTAGGAGAGAAATTAGAGGAAAGAAAAATACTTCCACAGGAAAACTGTTACAGGATTCAAATAAAAATTTGTTTTCATTAATACAACAGATTTTCGAAAAACCGTATATAAATCAAGTAACTTTGATCTCTTCGAAAAAAGAAGCCTCTGAGGAAGAGAGAAAATATAAACAATAAAACCTAGAGATATTTGAAAAATGTAAAAAAGAAATATGGACATGGGAAAGAAAGAGAGATTTGATAAGGTGCAATATTTATGCAAAGGAGAAAGCCAAGTTAACTAATATGGAGAAGGCAGTCTCAAAGATATTTGAAGAAAAATACAGGCAAAGGCATTCAGATATGGAAAATTTCACAACTAAAAGACTAAAAGCACAAAGGTTCAATGTAGAAAAGATGATTAGTAAAGCAGAAGTTAAAGAAATAGAAGTTGAAGTTATGGAATGCCTGCGAAGTGAAGGATTTAATGTAGAAGGTCTAAAACAGACTACATCACAGCATGATGGAGTGAGTCCCCAGAATAAGGAAAAGCAAGAAGGTCAGGAGACATGTGAAGAAGAAATATGGACAGGGGAAAGGAAAAGAGATTTAATATGGTGTAATATTTATGCAAAGGAGATAGCAAAACTAACTAATACAAAAAGAGCAGCACCAAACATATTTGAAGAAAAATATAGGCAAAGGAATCCAGATATGGAAAACTTTACAATACAAAAAATAAGAAGACTAAGAGGAAAAGTAGAAAAAGAGATGATTAATGGAGAAGTCAAACTAATAGAAATTGAGGTAATGGAACAACTGCAAGGAGAAGGATTCAGTGTAGAAAATCAAATGCAGAAAGCACCACAACAGGAGAGAGCAATGGATATCCAAATTAAGGGGAAACCAGTGGAACAGGAAGTAACTGGTCAGGTGCCATATCAAGATATTTTTGAGCCTTCCACAGGAAACCAGTATAAACATTCACATGAAGCTAGACAGCAAGGAAAGGAACAGGAAACTGTGGAATCTCTGATGCAGTCAATGTTGAGGAGAGATAGGCCAGTGAGTTCCCATATGACAGAACAACAGATGACACAGGATGAAATTGAAGAGAATGTGCCACAGGAAGATGATATAGAACTTTATATAGAATGCCAACAGGAAATGGAAAACAAGGGATGTACCCTCAGTATGTAAGAAAAGGAGTTAAGAGAAGAGTTGCTTGATTTAATAGACAAAGATAGATATATCAAGACCAATGAGAGAAATAGACTGCAGAAAGTTATTAAAACCTCAAAAGTCAGAAGCTTGATAAAACAAATTGACACAGTAATTAGGACTGTTCATAGAGATCCATGCAATATAACAGAAGTAAACAGAATATATTACTTGTGCTGCTAAATTAATAACTGATAAAGTTCTACCACAGGAACATAGGGTAGCAAGGGAAAAGAGGGGGCGAAAGAGAATACCATAATGGAAATATTGAATAGATAAAACTATAAAGCAGTTAAGACAAGAAGTATCATTGTTAGAAGATTATAGAAGAGGGAACAGATCAACAAAGATATTAAGAAAGATAGATGTGATAAAAGCAATGCACAGTATTACAACAGATCAGTATCTATAATGCACTATTGGAGATAACAAACTAAAAATTTCAAAACAGGCGTAAAGAATTAGAAGATATGAAGATAAATATAAGTGAAAAGCACAAAATAAACAATTTACTGATGACCCAAAAAAGTTTTATAGAGAATTGGGAAATAAGGTAAAAGGAATTGATAGACCGCCAAAAAAAGAGGAAGTAGATACATTTTGGAGAAGTATCTATGAAGATCATGTGGGACATAACCAAGATGCTAAATGGATAGAAGTAGTAAAGGAAAGAATAAGAAGTTTAAAGGTACAGGATATGAAATGAGATGAAATAACAGCCAGAGAGATTGGAATCAAATTGAGAAAAGCCTCTAACTGGAAAACCCCAGGCCCAGATGCAGTACTTAACTTTTGGCTTAAAGTATTAACTTCTTTGCATGAGGATTTATCCATGAGTAAGAACTATTTATATGCACACCCCAAACATACACCACACTGGTTAACAACAGGAAAAACAATGCTCTTACTTAAGAGTGAACCTGCAAGCTAACCTAAAAATTATAGACCAATAACTTGTCTTCTGACAATGTACAAAATATACACGGGAACTGACACCAACAGAGTTTATAGTCATTTAGAAGAAAACTCAATTATGGCAGTAGAACAAAAGGGCAATAAAAGAAAGTTATATGGAACACAGGACCATTTGTTGTTAGTGGATAACTGTAAGAAGGGGAAGAACCTATGTATGGCATGGATTGACTACAAAAAAGCATTTGATAGTATCCCACATTCATGGATAAAAGAGTGCTTAAAAATATATAAGATACACCCTACACTGATTGACTACATTGCATTAACCATGAAACAGTGGCAGACCACATTACAATTAAGCCATGTAAAAGGACAGATTATTATCCCAGGGATAAAAATTCAAAGGGGGATATTCCAGGGTGACTCTCTGTCACCCTTGCTATTCTGCCTTGCCATTAACCCATTAAGCTGTTTACTTAACAGCTTAGGCCATGGCTATAATTTGGCTTTAGAAAACAACAAAGTCTAATGACTTCTCATCTTCTCTTTGTCGATGATTTAAAATTGTATAGCTCATCAGATGAGGAACTGAAAGCACAGTTGCAAGTTGTCAAAACTTTTTCAGATGATATTGGAATGTTTATTTATTTTATTTAACATTTGTTGACCGGGAATGTCCGACTAGGTTCCACAGAGCCTGTTTTCAGCGGAGGCCCGGGGAGAAACGCTCCAGATGCATGTCTTTGGAATGTGGGAGAGAGTACCCAGAGGAAACCAGAACATGCAACTCCACACAGAAGGCACCCCAGCAGAACCTCTTGCTGTGAGGCGACAACGTTAACCGCTGCACCACTGTGCCGCCCATGACCAATGTCATTTGGTCTTGATAAATGTGCAAAAGCAACCTTTAAAAAAGGAAAATTGCAGCACCAAGAACACATCAGTTTGGGACAAGAATTTGATATAAAAGAACTTGAGCAAGAGGGGGTGTATAAATACTTGGGAACTGGTGAAGGATCAGCAATAAAACATGAACAAGTGCAAATAAAGCTTAGTAAGGAGTACTTTAGAAGACTTAAATTAATCCTGAAAACAGCATTGACACCTAGGAACAAGATCCAAGCTATAAATCAGTTTTCTCTTCCTGTCCTAACTTATAGTTTTGGAGTGACTGACTGGCCCCAAAAAGTTTTGGATAGATTGGATATTAAAACAAGAAGGATGCTTCATGCTCACCAAATGATTTATAAAAATTAGTGTATATCAAGATTATATATTCCCTGTTCTGAAGGAGGGATGGGCCTCCTTGAAATTGATTACATGTATAGATCTGCAATTGTGGGACTTCACACATATCTACTGACCTCACAAGATTCAAATGTGGTGAAAGTTTTGAAACATGAGGAGAATAAATCTAAGACGACATCTCTGCTTAATTTAGCAGGAGCATATCAACGCCAAGCAGGAATGGAAATCAAACCAGAAGTGGATAAAAAACAGGCAGCAACTGAATATGCTAAAAAAACAAAAGAAAGTATATAAGGTGATGGACCAGTTGAGAAGGCAAGAAATGTGGAAAAACATAAATATAGTTGCAAGTATAGAAACTTCTGGAAGAACCTCATGTTGATCCAGAACGAATGTAGGAATGGTTTAAAGAGAGGTGAATTTACATCAAGAAATGAAAGGTTAATATTGGCAGCCCAAGATAGTGGGCTATGTACACGCTGGTTTATTAAGTCCACTGAACATGTGGGAGAAACAGACATATGTAGGTTTTGTGGAACTGAATTAGAAACAGTCACACACCTTATTGCTGGTTGCGACTTTCTAATGGCAGAGGGACTGTATACTGAAAGGCATAAAAATGTGGTGAATTTGTTACACTGGAGATTGTGCAAACATTGTGGTACTGAAGTAGCTGAAAAACACTGAAAACATGAGCCACAGAGAATCATGGAAAATGATGAAGTTTACATCACATGGGATCACCCAATACCAACAGTCCAAAAGATAGATGCTAGAAAACTGGATATAGTGGTCCAAGAAAAGAAGACAAAAGTAGCATTGATCATTGAAATCACCACACCTAGTGACTACAGTGTCTTGCGTACAGAGAGACACAAAGTCATAAAATACCTTGATCTGCAGGCAGAAATGAGAGCCATGTGGAAGAAAGATACCCAGACAGTTCCAATAGAGTAGGAGCAACTTGTTTTATAAAAAAGAATTTACAATCGTATTTAGATATGTTACCAGTTCATGTAACACCGTACGAGTTGCAGAAGGAGTCATTACTGGGCGCATTGTGGGTGCTACAAAGAGCACTTTTGGCTAACATCAAAGAGTGAAACAATACTAATTTCATGAACTTTAATCACACTTTGACTTAGGAATGGGGTCCATTGCCATCATGGTATTAGAAACCCAAAAGACTTGGAGAAATTAAAAAAAAATGTATGTGTGATGCCCCACCACTGGACCAGTAATAAAGGAACCTCAAACCTTACCACTGGTGACAGTGTGGGATGTACAGTGGGATGATAACAGGTACACACACAATATTTACTGATGCCTCTGCATCAAATTCAGTTTCCCTTAAGAGCACACAGAGACCACAGTAAGTCCAGGGCTGGTTTATCCCTCTTTCTCCAGATCCCCAGTAACCTCCTCACTGGCACAGTTATAGAGTTGAGATCTCAGCTGAGTGGCCAAGCCAGGACCTTCAGCACCATCTTCAGTGCTTCCTGTCCCTGCCCAAGTAACTGACACACACACTCTTTGAGGTTTGATTTAATACACACGCACACACCTGGGAAAGGAGGGCACAGGTTTACTTGCTATGCCCCTTTTTGCTCAGACTATAAGGTAGTTATCACTGCCACCAGTCAACTCCTTATCAGCTACTTTAAGGCCCTTAACAAAGGGCGTCCAATCTTACAGTGTATTATTAATATTAATACAAATGGTAGTTTGACCAAGAGCAAGGTTATTAGGAGTGGCCCACACAGTGTCACCAAATAAATATGCAAGTAATCTCAAAACTTAAATATCTCTAGACAGATCAGCCACAATGAAATATTTAAATATATTTACTAATAATTAATAAAATAACAAGAAAATATTAAATATATATTCACAGTGACATCAGAGTTCAAAATCACCGGAAATATTTAAAACAACATTGCAGGACAGTCTAAAATAAATACAGAAAAATATCTAAACTAAGCTTTACTATATTCCTGACTGTATCTAAGAGAGTTACTGTATCCTAGAAACTTACTTTTAGAGCAAGGCAGATGTGGTGAATGATTCTTGTCAGGTCCAAGACACAATGCTCTGTCTCTCTAAGAGACTTTTTAAATTAATATATCAAATACTACTGCTGGGATAGCTTGCAGAATTACATCATTTCTTGTCATCTGACTGTATCCCAGATGAAGTCATAAAACAATTACATTCCTCCATATTTCAAGACTAGTAATTATTTCACCCTAAAGACAATACAGAAAACTTCTCAGCACAGACTCTTTGTCTCTAGCTTATTGAAAACTAAAATATACCATCTTTATTGGGCAGCCATAAAGTAATTTAATTTCAGCTGTTTTTCTGAAGTTAACCTCCTGCATTCCAGTTTGTACTGTTAAAATATATACCTTTAAACAGTTACAATAGTGCATGTACATTTTTGTTCTATTCCAGTCGGGCACACTGTGCTGTGGTTACATTTTAAGCACAAGCACTTTATAAAATATCTTTTTAACACACATATCTGTACAAACCAGTTTGATATATACATGACATACAGTTCTAATATAATTGTAACACAAGCATCTTATATAAATCATGTTGATATTCACAAATGATATACAATTATTTACAAAATTCCAGATAGTTGTGCTTGCAGTAATTCCCTTTGTCACACTTATTTCCCCCCTTGAAGACCCAAGCTAGTTTTTCAATTGACCTTTGAGAAATGTTGCTTGAGTGGGATGAGCCTATCTGGAAATACATTACCCCATACCCTGTCTTGAGAGCCCATCTGTGTTGGCATTGCTAACCCCACTGTGTTGCTGCACTGTCATATCATATGCCTGAAACCCTAGGCTCCACCATAGTGACTTGGGATTTTGCTGGCTGCCTTGCTGCAGCCATAGATCCCCCTTAAACTCCTTCTGCCTCCTACTGCAAATACTTAGCACCAGGGCCTTTCTATCATGGTAAGGTTTCATGGTGTTAACATGGTACAATTTGTGTCCTTGGCTCCTGCCTAGCAGTTCTTCCATGTAGTTAACATCACTGACCTTTCTCAGCACTTTGAAAGGTCCCTCTCAAGCTGCCTACAGCTTGTTGTGTCTGACAGGAATGAGAACCATAACCTGCTGCCCCACAGCATACTCTCTAGCTTGAGCATTCCTGTCATACAAGACCTTTTTCTGCTGTTAGGCTTCTGCCAGGTTCTCCTGGGCAAAGTCCATGAGTTCCCAGAGGCTTTTCCTGAGGTTTAGGACGTATGCCTCAATAGACTCTTTGTGGGATTCACACTCACCATCCCACTCATCATGAATCAAATCTAGAAGACCCCTCAGCCTATGCCCATACAGCAACTCAAAGGGTGAACAACCTGTGGATTCTTGGGCCACATCTCTGTAATCAAACAACAGATGGGGCAAACATTTGCCCCACTCCCTCTTAAACTGGTCTGCAAATGCCCATAGCACGGTCTTTAGTGTAGAGTTTAACCTCTCCACAAGACCATTAATCTGGGAGTGGTAGTGGGGTGTTTAGGTGCTTCACTCCACAGTGCTTCCACAGACAAACCAGCAGATCTGACATGAAATTGGCACCTCTGTCAGTCAATATTTCTTTTTGGAAACCTATCCTGCTAAAAACATTTAACAAAGCATTTGCCACATTTTCTGCATCAATGGAGGACAGAGCCACCGCCTCAGGGTATCTGGTAGCATAATCTACTACCACTAGGATATATTTCTTTCCTGTGGAACTTGGAGTCAAAGAGGCCCCACACTATCCATAGCTAGCCTCTGAAACAGCTCTTCAATCACAGGCAAAGGTATCAAAGGAGCTTTGACCTCGTCTCCTGCCTTGCCTACCTTTTGCACTGCTCACAGGTCCTTCAGTACTCTGTTACATGCCTGGAAATCCCAGGCCAATAAAAGGTCTGCATAATATGTCTCTTGGTACGCTTTATGCCTATATGACCTGCAAAGGGAATGTCATGAGCTATGGCTAGAAGTGCCAGTTGGTAGGCTCTGGGCACTAACAACTACTGTATTCTCTCACCCTCTAGCCCTGCCTCAGAGGTCCACTCTCTGTACAGTAACCCTTTGCCCCAGTATACAGATTCCCCCTTTCCTTGAGAATTAGGTGCCTCCCAGGCTACCTCCCACAAGCCTTGTAATGTAGGGTCTGAGAGCTGACCCTGTCTCAACTCTCTCTTTGCAACCCTTCCCAGCTCCCCTTCCACAGGAAGTCTGTTATCCTCTGACAGTGGTGACTCACTATCAGCCTGGGTACTACTACTCACCTCTGCCCTTGCAGTCACTCTGTCCAAGGGAACATCAATACCCACAAGCAGCTGTGGTTCACCTTCAGTCTCACTGCTACAAGGTAGCTCCCTCCATGAAGTAGCCACCTCACAAGTCCTAGCTTCAAGTGTGTGGTCTGTCTGGGTGCACCCCAAGCTACCAGGCCCATATGCTTGTCTCCAAGCCTGACTGCATATAACTGCATGCACACAAGGTACTGCACTATCAAAATCATTAACTATCAGGACATCAGCAGGGATATTCTCAAACACACCTACTTGCTTGTTCCTTTTTTCTTCCTCCCAGTCAAGGTGAACCCTACCCAAAGGTATTTGAAATGGTGTCCCTCCTACAGCTCTGACTGGAGTAGACTGCCCAAGTAAGTAGTGCTCCTCTTTAACAATTGCAGGCTTCACAATGGTTAGGTCAGCAGCTGTGTCTCTCTTAATAGTGGCCTGTTCCCCATACACTAAGATAGGATATATCCTCTTATGGTAGTTTGGTACCCTTGCTGTCTGCAAACAACTTATCACTGGCATTCTGTCATTCCACTTGCTGTCTCTCCCACCTTTTGTTCCCCACCTTGCCTTCATAGACATCTATATGCTATGAGACACCATTGGTTACATTTGAAACATTTAACTCTTGATACTGGCCATGTATATGAACTAGTGGCTTCCCCTGTTACTGGTGAACTCTGTTGGGATGGTTTAGGCTGCCCACCATGGGTTCCCTTAGACTCATGTGCAGCACTGGGTATCCCTTTCCTGTGCAGTGATGCCCTGCATGCTAGGTATAGGTCTCCCTTTTCCCCCAACTCATTTGCGGTGTTACATTTTCTATCTGCCAACCAGATTCTAATGTCCTGCAGCAAAGTGATAAGGGCTTGTTCCCTAACCAAAAGGTCTGCCATCCCTTAATAATTGGTGACCTGGCACCCACTCAGCCGCCTATGAAAATAAGTGCTTAACACTTTCATCTGCCTTGCACCTATGCTCACAAAACTTTTTTCTATAAGCTTTAGATGTTAACTTAAAACACTCTAATAAACAATTTTAACTGTATTATAATTTAAGCAATCAGTATCAGACAATTTAGAAACAGCAGTTACAGCTTTGCCATGGTGTAAGGGGGTCAGGAACCATACCTAGAGCCCTTAGTTAACATTATACTGTTTACAAACCCTTTCAAACATATGAATAAAACTATCAAAATTATCACCCTGTGTAAATTGTGGAAGAAATTTACTGACCTTTATTGCTTCTGAGGTTCCATGGCCCTGGCAAAGAGTCAGCATCTCTTTTTCATGTTGTCTCTGTCTTTTATTTTCTTCATTTTCTTCAGCTTCCAGAGGTCTCAGTCTCTCTGCTGCTTCTAATTTCATTTGTTTCTCCTGCTGCAGCCTCTCTGCTCATTATAGTTCTAAACATTTGCCCTCCAGCTCAAGTCTCTAACTCCAGATTGATTTCTAAGTCCTCTTAGGCAAAGATGAACTGCCCATTTTATGAGGGTTGCACATCCCCAAGGCCAGTCTGGTTGTCCTCCTGGTTGCTGGTTTGTGATGCAGCTGTGGTTAAGGATGCCATCATAAGATGAAGATGTTTTAAGGATGGCCACTACATATGGACGAAATACGAAACCTTTTCTGGACATTATTCAGAAACATTTGAACATTTTACAATCTGACCTTAAATCAGCATCTAAGAAAGGCCAGAGATGTTTTTTCTCCTTTAGGCGGGGAGGGAATTTGGCCTCAATTTTGAGCCACTATAAACATACTTCTAAGGTTACAGTTGGACACACACAAAATACACTTATGGGTGGTAAGTTGTGTGGTACTTACCCATGTGGTCATTGCACACATTGTGTCAGGGTCCTTAAAATTAAGGAATTAACTTGTCCCAACAAAAAACAAGGTCTTCAACATAAGGTTTTTTTGCCAGCTGTGGTTCGGATTGGTTGGTCTATTTGGCCACCTGCCATTGTTCAGCTTTTTTATGTGGGCCATACATCCAGACCATTACGGATTAGGATTTCTGAACATACCAGTGACATTAGGAATCATAAACTTTCTAGTGCACTTTACAAACATAGACTCAAGTACCCATCTACATCATTCCATTTTACAGTTATTGATAGAATTATAGGTGATAGATCCCACAAAAATGGATGGCATACTATTTTAAATAACAAAGAAAGGAAACGGATAATCAAATTGGGGGATATTTTTAGTCCTGGTTTGAATGAACATTTTTAATTTCCTTGCAATAAGAATCCATTGCCTAGTAGTAGGTTACTGCATATTCCTTTAATGGGAATTAATTAATGATTAATTATTCAATTGGCAAGTGTTATATAAATCTATGCTCTGATGTGTTTCCTGTTTTTGACTGTTTGAATCATGCACTGAAGAAGGCTTGCATAGCAGAAACTGGTTTGCTTATTTATATATGGCACTTTTGTGTTGACTTGGAGGTAATTTATAACCCTTAGTTGAATTTAGTTTTTTATCTTCATTAAATTACATTTTTGGGCAACCTCCATTGGTGCTGGCCCTTTATATCATTTACATGGTGGTGTTTTGGGCCTTGGCACCCTCCTTACTTGCTACGGGTTTGGTTGGAGCGTCACTTCCCTTTACCACATATACTACTGCAATATCAGGGCCCATACACTATGGTAATATTACAGTGTGACACCTGCTGTCTTATCTGGTTTATTAAGCATCTGGATAACTTACAATAAAATGTTCATTCTGACTTTACATTAACATACACTACAGCCTAAGGGTGCCATGGTAAATCTAATCTATAGCTCTCAACCTTCCATTTCAGAAATGTGGAACACTGCATCTGATAATGTGAAACACATTAGCAAAATATGGAAAACTTAAAGTTTATTAACAGCTTGCTAGGAAGCTCACAGTATGGTTGTTAAAATGTGATACTTTATAAAGAAGTTCTATTGATAAATTGATGTGATTTAATATTATTTATTTTATATACCAGTTAAACAAATTCTTAAAATGAAATGTGCGACAGTTCCTTTCAAAATGCATATGTAAGGAACATGGACTTTTTCAGACTCAGAATGAGGAACAGTCCTCATAACGAGGTACTATAGGCTGGGAATGGGAGCATCTTGCACCATCCCTTGTGTATCTTCAGCACTTGTTAGATCCAATTCTAAAACAGTCTCCTTCAAAATAAAACTGAAGCCAGAGATCCCATCCACCCAAGGTACCTTTACAAATGTCTTTAATACAATTTACCTACACTTAAGTGATTCACTAGCAAGCTTCAAATCCCCATCAAACCAATTAACTCCACTGAATGCTCAGAAATGTATACCTCCACACTATACCATCACATAAACAGTTACATAGATGTAGCTGTACCCAATATGAACAAGTCCAGGGCAATCCCCAGAAACAAATCCACATGGTAGAGTCATAATATCAACAAGCTTTTTAATAAAAGAAAAACAATTTTGACCAAAAGTAAGAAGAATTCAAAGAATGTTAGAGGCCTTGTCACTGAAATAAATACATTTAGCAGCTTAATACATTCCACCAAATTCAAGCTTGAGGCTAAAATAGATACTCACGCCAAAGATAATCACAAAGCATTCGCAGTTATATTTGTAATTTCAAAAGCAGAATGCAGTAATCCACTGAGCTGTTTATGAACACTTAACTACACTGAGGCTGAAGATATAGCTAACCTACTGGCTAATAAATTTACCCCTAGCTTTACCACCCTCTCCCCTCCTATTATCCTAGATAATATGCCTGAAACTGATTTGCCTCCAGCTATCACACTAGACCAAGTCATAAAGTGATAACAAAAGCTAGAAATACTGCATCGATGGGTCCTGACAATATGCCTGGATCCATCTAAAATAGCATGAAGCACCATTTAGCCACACCCCTAGCAATACTGTTTAATCTCAGCCCCTAAATAGGATTTGTACCAAGTGAATGGAAAACAGCTACAGTCATTCCCCTGCATAAGGGACCTATATGTCTGACCATGCTCATATGCAAAGCCATGGAAAGACTTCTCATGCAATTAATCAATAAGGACATAGCAAAATGACATACACTGGAACTGTCTCAGTTTGGATTTGACAAGGGCAGGTCATGCTTACTCAGCCTGGTGGATTTTTTTGAAAAGGTCACTGAAGCAATTAATATAGGCAAAACAGTACACACTGTATACCTCAACATGACCAAAGCTTTTGACATAATTCCCCACTCAGACATAGTAGAAAAGCTAAATAAACTGTGAATAAAACCCTATGACACCTGCTGGATTGCCAACTGGCTCACAGATAGGATGTAAATAACCAAAATGGGGAAGTTACCTCCACAAAAAGACCAGCCACCAGCAGAGTCCCCCAGGGTTCTGTGCTGGGACCTCTACTTTTTGTCATCTACTTTTCTGAAGTAAAAAACAATACCAAAGGGTTCTGGCAGACTAAGTTTGCAAATAACTGCAAACTAGGAGCAGTCACTGAATCCCAAAATGACCTAGCCATCCTACAGGACATTTTGTCCCAAATAAATACCTGGTGCCAAAATCATGGACTGAAACTAATTGCAAAAAAATGCATTATTGTATCCTTTGGGAAGTCATCTACTCCAGGTAACTACTTGATAATATGCCCCTAAGATGTGACATAATTGTTCAGAATTTAGGAAATTATGTGGACAATGACTTAACTTTTAATCAACATGTCTACTGTTGCAAGAAAGTCCTTCTATATTGTACAGCTTATAAACAAAGGTATTATGTCTAGAACTAGTGATGTTACTGCCCCCTTTTACTCAGCACTCATTAGGCCAGTTATTGAATATAATGCCCCTTTTGCATGTATCTGTCCAGACATGCAACAAATGGAATGCCCACAGAAATACTGTAGTAAAAGGATAAGAGGCTTAAACAAATGTCCTACGTGGACTGACAAAAAGCTCTGTCACTATACTCGGTATGCTACAGACTGCTAGGAGGTGACCTTTATGACATACAAGGCATCCTCTAACCCATTACCGATGGAGTTACTGAACATCAACAAGTCAGATGGCATCAAAAATACTGAGTCTAGGGATCTAAAACACTTCTGCAGAAATCAACAGAATAGAGGATAGTGCTGTTGTGGAACAGACTCCTCATCCACATAAAACAAAGTTTATCCATGTCCTTATTCCAGCACAACTTAGATCTATGAATGGAAAACAGAAAATTTACCCCAGGACTGCCCTCTGTACTCCTAAAGGACAAATGCAGCTCCTTAATGCTTTATCCCATGCTTACATCTCCTCAAAGTATCTATGATATGATTCACGTTATTCTCATTATGAATAATATAAAATTATCGACCATGGGATGGGTAAGGCCAATCTATAACCAAATGGGATAGGTTATTTTGAGCACAAAAAAGGAAAAAGGTTTGGCTTAAAATGGCCCACAAGGGCAGTTAGCCTGCTACTTACCTATGAACCTACGAACCTTTGAACATAGGAGGTATGTGCATACCCACAATTCTATCTATAAAGGGTCAACATGTGCATACATTTCAAGTGAAGGCTACCCAGCCACCAGGTAGACCATGTCTGTTGTTTTTTTAACTATTTGCATGTCATAGAATAAACAATGGTAGCACACTGCTACAGTCTTTATATCTTTCAGTTCAAATGAAGGAAGAGAGCATAAGAAAATGGATGAAATGTAAAAAAAACAAAACAATATAGTACCTCAAGTTGCAGACTTCAAAATGCTACACTGCTGGTAATAAAGGAAGGAACAGTAGAAAAATACTGAATAATTCCAAAGGTGTACTGATAACAAATGCACACGGAGCCCTAATAAGTGCACGCTCACCTTCTGTTGACAACTGGAAGAAAACCCTTCTCACTGCTGTATGTAAAAAATATCTCCATTTATTTCCAACAAGGAATAAAAGACAAATGTCCCAGTAAATATCCACAAAAGAATAAAACAGTTGTTTAGCGCTTTCACCCGCAAATACGGGCTTCCTCAGAACAATGAATAGCAATTGAAAATGTCTTAAATAATTTATTTGGTGCCAAAAGGTGTTTTGAAAAATTTAAAAAAATTTAAAGGTACATTAACCCTATTGGTATGCCCACTATGAATCACTAACCCGCATTCATTCAAATTTACTGTGATAATAAAAATACAAATATATCAGATCATGAATTCTAAGAACAGATAAATAGGTAATTATATTACAATCATATGCCTTCTAAGAAGATTATGAATGTTGATTTTATCATCACCACCATATAACTTACAACAATATATTGATTACACATCATAATCAAAATTATACAAGTTCCTCGGTTGTAAGATAATAACTGTATCTATAAACTGCTTGTTTAAAAAATTCTTATCCAAAACAAACTATAAGATGAATCTTTGAGTATACTCAATCTGTGATTCATACTATCTGATCAACCTTAGCCAGCGATACTCCCCTATGTACATAGTCTACTTTAAAAACGTTAGCCTCATCATAAAATTTAAGATAATAAAAAAATGATAAATCAAATGTTGTCACTACCTAAATATAAGTTTACCCAACCCAAGTGGTTTAAAAGTCATCATGCTTAGTATGATTGTATATAACCGAATATAACCTAGTTCAGTAAACATTTGTATGTAATAGTGTGTGCTATTGATCTATCAACTACAGCATACTGTTTTTATAATTTTTATAATTAACTGGTTCGAAAACGAACTGGGACTGTGTCAGGGTTAGCCAACACTTACTGTTGCTCCTATAATGAATAAATTTAGAACTCCAACATACTGCTCTTCAACTGCACTTATAGTGGATAAATGCAGATAATCAAATAATGTCTCCCGATCCATAGTTCCTGTACCATCGCTCTTATTAATGTGACCTGTAAGGGGTATGTGTTGATGTTTACAACCTAACTGTGAAAAACCTATACTCGACTAAGGCCTGATGAAATATGTTAAACCCACCAGTCAAATTCAGCCCGCGTGCAGAAGATATGTGCATGCGACCTATTGACAACCTATAATAAGGAACTAAAATCAAAAAGATCAAAAAAAAAAAAAATGATAAGTCAATCATTAAATAAATTGGACTACATAAATAACTATTGTAATAAAGACCCAACACATCTATAAATGAGGGACTGGTAGTGTCCTCTTAAAAATTGTTTCTATACTAAAAAAATATATATATATGTACACTTTGCTGTGCAGAAATAATAAATAGTGTGAACATGAGTGAAATGTCCTGTATAGAAATGCTAACAAAAAAATGATAAAATAATAATAGTATTAAAAAATATTTAAAGAAAATAATAATAAATGTATGTATTGTATTCATTAATGTAATAAGATGGGTTTTAAAGAAATTCTGTCATTCAGCCCAGGTGCGGTAGTTGCATCAAGATAAATTTGCCACCATACTTCCTTATACATTAAGTGCATCTTAGAGTCTCCTCCTCTTACATCAGGTTTGATGTTATCTATTATTGCAAATTTAAATCCTTTCGTGTGGCCCTCAGTTTCTATGTGTCTTGATAAAGCATTAGTAGAATCTTTCTTCTTAATTTTATAAATATGCTCGTAAATACGTTTGTTTAACCTTCTCTCGGTCTTTCCCACAAAGAAACTGGGACATTCATTACACATCGCCAAGTATACTACCATATTAGAATTGCAATTTCCCTTTGAGAACTTTATCTTAGTTCCCATGATATTTTGCAATTTAATTCCCTTATTTTCATAAATATACTTGCATTGACTGCAACATCTGCATTTCTTAGTCTAATTTTCATTTGAAATGTTACTCATCCCATCACCTTGCGTGTGATGTTCCAACAACTTTTTTAAGCTTTTACCCATCTTATATACTATTCCTGGTTTCTTTCCCATTAAAGCTGATAATATGGGATCACCTGTAATTAAGTACCAGTGTTTGGTTAATAAATCAATAATATCTCTAGATGAAGGGCTGTATAACATAATATAGGCTCTGTAATGATCACAGTTAGTTGTAACCCCTATATTGGTACACAGATGTATGTTGATGTCTCCTTGTATTTTACTACAGGACCCTAATAGGGTTTGTATTTCTTCCCCCATTCATCAAGGACATATTGTGTCACAGTATTCATAATATCGACAGGATATCCTCTGTCTTTGAACATGTTGGTAATATTATTAATTTCACAAATCAGTGTTCCTTGGTCAGATGTCATTTGCGAGGCCCTGATGCATTGGCCCTTAAAAATATTATACTTTAGTTTGGGGGGGTGATAACTGTGATATTCTAAGTAATCATTGGAGAAAGTGTCTTTCCTATGAATTTTAGAGTGTAATTTCCCATTCTTTTCATAAATGAAGGTGTTCAAGTAGGCTAAACCATCTGTATTGTATGAATAAGTAAATTTCAAAAATTCATTACTTTCATTGAGGAACTGTATACATTGTTCCAACTGATCTACACTAGAATTCCAAAGAATATAGATTTCATCAAGGAATCTAGAATAATGCTTGATGTGGGGAAGAAATGAACTAGGAAAAAGTGTGTTAGATTCCCAGTCCAACATGACCAGGTTGGCAAAAACTGGAGCACATGCTGCTCCCATAGCTACCTCCTGGTCTGTTTGAAATATTCCCCTTCGAAATATATGAAATTGTTATCTAAAACTAGACTCATACATTCCGTGATTACATTGATTTCATCCCCCTCTAATTCAGAAAATTTCCTTATACTGTTTGAAAAGGCTTTGAGTCCTTCCTCCTTAGGAATGCAGGAGAATAAGTCAATCACATCAATAGTGACAAATAACCATCCCTTTTTCCACATTTCAGTAGGAAATGCCTTCAAAAATTCCCACAAATCCTTCACCATATGTGTTATTTTCCCATACATGTGCTTCAATCTCACATGAATGTATTTCCCTATAGGGAAAGTTTGGGATTCGCTTCCCGAGATGATAGGTCTAAATGGTGGGTCATCCACACTTTTGTGAATCTTTGGTATTCCTACTAAAGCACAAGAGCAAAAACGCACCCAACAAAGGGATGAACGTTCCTGTGATACTTACAATAAAATAAGTCAAGTGTAAAATCCAAAACATACACAGGAATGAAAACAGCAGTCACATTCAGAAGAAACATATAATTCCACTTCCAATTTTCGTTTATGAATATTTGACTTTAAATGATAGATTTTTTATGATGTGCTTGAATATTTGAACCAATCAGCTGTGACTTCTTGCTATTTAAAGTAATTATTTTACAGGTTGCGTCATAGTCTGAAGAAGCCTTTGGGTGAAAGCGCTTACTTTTGTGTGTAATAAACAAGTTTTATATTTTACTACGGTGTCGGTACTATCTGTGGACTTTTGTTTGTTTTGTGGAATTATATGTTTCTTCTGAATGTGACTGCTGTTTTCGTTCCTGTGTATGTTTTGGATTTTGCACTATTCCTACTAAAGTGGCCAACCTAGGATGTTTAACTGTCATGAAATTGTATAATTCCTTACTAATTCTACCATCTAATAAATATTCCTCTAAGTATGAATCGATTCTCCGATAGGCAATATTTATTTCATTGAGTGAAACCGATTTGTAGTTGCCAGTGTCATATAAAATATCATACATTTTCCTATTATATTCATGACTCCCATATATGACAATATCCCCACCTTTATCAGGTTTCATTACCCTGATGTCAGAATCCGTTTGTAATTCATGTAATGTTTCTTTTTCTTCCGTAGTTAAATTACTACTTCTTTCATTAGGTTGTGTCCTATATAAATTGTAAAGTTCTCTTGTCAATATTTTTTCATACAATTCAACAACTGGGTAATTTGGGGGTATGAAAGAACTCTTAGCTGTAAATTCAGAGGTGGTGTGATTCAGTAATTTTCCTTGCTGTTGTTTGTTATTGTAGCTTTTATCTTTAAGCATAATAGCTAAGTTCATCTTCCTTGTGAATTTTTTTAATTCACATATACTGTCTCCCACATCATACTTAGGTGTAGGAATAAATTTCATTCCTTTAGCTAAAATGTTAAAATGTCCTTCATGTATTTTCAATTTAGAATAATTATAAATGTTAAATCCATTTAAACTGTATTGAAAATTTCCACTTTTCCTTATTACTTCATCCTTGGAAATGCTATTACTTGCTGTATTTAGCATCTCCAATTGTTGCTGTTGTTCCTCCCCCCTCCTCCTGTGTATCTGTTCTGTATGGTTGTCCCTGTGTCACTTGTTCCCTCCAAAAATTTGAATTCCTTGGGGTATATTCCCTCTCTGTATACCCTTCCTGATATTGATCAATTGAACCATTCCACTGATTTGTTTTCCCATTTCTTTTCTCTGTGTACCATATATATGCAGTCCCATTCTTATATTGATTTAAATCTCTATAAATTTTTTTGTGTTTTGTTTTGCATATATTTTGCATCCACCTTTCGGCTATATTAAATTGTTTTTTATACAATCTCTCCCACTCAGGAAATAGTAAATCTTTTAAAATAAGCTCATTAAGTTTTTCAGTTTCATGAACCAACTTGCTTAACTTTTCGTCATTGTGTTTTAACAACAATTGCATAAACTTAAAACCACATTCATCAAAAAAAGTGTTGAATTCATCCATTACATTAGCAGTCATATTGACACCCATGGGTATCTTAAAAAATCTTAACCCTTTAGGTACTATTGTCATCTCCAAACACTTCTTTATATATGCATTGTCAGTTTTTACTCCATTAATGTTTTCCCATGGAGTAAATCTTTTCCTTCAAGGTACCCCCTTTAACCATATAATTATTCTGAACTGCACTGGGCTGTTCCACATGATCTAAATCACAGCCCATAGATAAAAATTGGTTAAATTGGGTCTACTGTCCATCTTTTACCTATTTATCTGTTCTTAGAATTCATGATCAGATATATTTGTATTTTTATTATCACAGTAAATTTGAATGAATGCGGGTTAGTGATTCATAGTGGGCATACCAATAGGGTTAATGTACCTTTAAATTTTTTAAAATTTTTCAAAACACCTTTTGGTGCCAAATAAATTATTTAAGACGTTTTCAATTGCTATTCATTGTTCTGAGGAAGCCCGTATTTGCGGGTGAATGTGCTTAACAACTGTTTTATTCTTTTGTGGATATTTATTGGGACATTTGTCTTTTATCCCTTGTTGGAAATAAACAGAGATATTTTTTACATACAGCGGTGAGAAGAGTTTACTTCCAGTTGTCAACAGAAGGTGAGCGTGCACTTATTGAGGCTCCATGCGCATTTGTTAACAGTAGAAAAATAGCTAGAATAAGTACTCTTGTTAGACATCAGTACCAAGCAAGAAAGTCATGAAATTGAGGCTAGAAACATAAAGGCCAAGTGAGGATAATAAAAGATGAAGATGGCCTGCTTGGACTATAATTAATAGTAGAAGCAGGGAGACAAGAGACAGAGTTGAAAGTCTAAATGAATATTTCAATAGCTGAAGGATGCTAGACAGGACTAGAGCTATTTCAAGTAGAAGAGATGCAAGAGTGAAAACAGTATGAAGACAGAAGAAAAAGTATAACTGTCCCAAAGTATAAACATGATGGACATGAGAATATCACATGGTCATTAAGGAGTTGGAGTTTATACACTTAAACACTGACTTAAAATCAGCAGATCTTCAATGGAGTCTATGAAGTAAAAAATAAATAACATTAAGGTCCTTCCATATACAAGCAGTCCATCTGAAGAGTGTTGTGTCATTGATACGACAGAGCATTCATGAAGTTAAAAAAAAAAGATGCACATTAATTGACATAGAGAACACCACTATCAACCACATGGAAGTCTCACAGGCATATGCTACATTCCCAACTAGGAAATTATCTGAGTTAATAACTAACTCCATAGCCCATAGTGTACAGGCCATGTCTGCTTTAACTTTGCCACAGGTCACAGGATGTTTATTGTTTCAACTGCATTTGTCATCTTTATGAAACATGATACTGTCATACAATTGGACACTCTAAATTGGTCCTAGGTGTGAGTGTGTGCACATATGTGCCTTTTGTGGAAGGTTGGATGGCGGGCTGGCAACTCAACTGTAAAACTCCACTGCCAAATGTTTTGCAGACCATTGTTCCACTTTGGCAACCCCTAACTGGGAAAAGCCAAAAGAAGAAGATACTGTCCTATGATCAGACAAGCCATGCTATGCATTACCCCATTTATGGCACTGCAAACTGTGTTTATGAATATGGTAGACCATTTTTAACAAACTTTCCATTTAAATTTTTGATACTAACAAAATTTAAAATCTACACAAAATGATTTCTACAGATTTTAAAACACATCTAAGATTCAAGTGTTACAATGACCCTTTTGATTTTGCAGAGCCTTTTCTTTATATCATCAAAATATTAGAAAGATGCTGTTTTTGTGCAATATTCCATTAAATGACATTTATTTTTTATTCCGTTTCTGTTTCTCCTCACTAAATTCCACTACAATCAATCGAGAACAAACGTATCCCTGCTAGCTTGTGACTTTTGTTAAATGCTCTATGCTGGTATGCCTAGTGTATAAACAGGTACAACTGATTATAAACCTACCCTATAGATATGAACAGCAGATGCAGGGTGGTATCCAACGAGACGGAGCCCGAATAATGAAAAAATTCTTTACTCAATCCAATGATCAAAATGAAGTAAAAATACACATAAAGTCACAGTTTAGAAATGATAAAACAACAAGTTAAGCACTTTTGTCAATACTCAGACTTCTTCAGAACAGTGAATTGCTGGCTGATAACTCCTTAAATATTTTTCCTTAAATATTTTTTCCTTAAATATTTAAGGAGTTATCAGCCAGCAATTCACTGTTCTGAAGAAGTCTGAGTATTGACGAAAGCGCTTAACTTGTTTTATCATTTTTAAACTGTGACTTTATGTGTATTTTTACTTCATTTTGATCATTGGATTGAGTAAAGAATTTTTTCATTATTCGGGCTCCGTCTCGTTGGATACCACCCTGCATCTGCTGTTCATTCTAGTTTTTATTCTGCTTACTACCCTATAGGTATATAATACTCAAACTCACATTGAAGATAATTTGATTTAAATCTTATTTCAAGCTAGTGCCATTGTCTGGTCCTTTTTAAAACTCTTAATTTTATCACATAGCCCAATCAGATATGGTTTCACTATTCCACTAAGCAAGGCCATAAAAAATAAAGTATTTTAAATAATATGCCATTACACATCCACAAGTATTCCTCCTATAATTAGTGAGCTTGTTATGTCTTGAACCTGTTTAGTATATTTAAAATCATTCCTTATATCCCCACATATTATTTTATAGCTTGGAAGGCAAATTGCATGGTCTGTACCTAAGGGGTCCTTTTCACTATTTACAAAATATGTCATACCTCTTTTATTATTTTTATGATGTGGCACAATTATTATCCCCCCCCCCCCGGTGCTTCTTTTTACACACATTAGCATGTGTGTTTGTTTATGCTTGTGTGCCTTTGACCATGGTGGTTGTGTCTAGCTATTTTTTTCGAGCATTTACTGAACTTGGTATGTTTGCTTGCCCTTCATATTTAGATATTTAATTAAAAATATATTTTCCACTACCAGCCTATCATCCTTTGCATTTGGATTACACTTTTCTCAACTCATTTCTAATAACAACATGATTGCCATAAATCTCAGGGAGAACCACACATATTGGCTGGCAATTAGTGCAGAAGGTTAAGGTTATGAGCTGTTAATGAGTTACTCCATGTGGTACAGGGTTTGATTCCCTCAGCCTTCATTTGCCTACTGTGTGATCTTAAACAAGTCACTTAATCAGCACATGCTTTGGAGCAATTGGGAATTTGGGTTAGGCACCATAATATTCTCCTGGTTTGCATGCCTAGTAAGCATCTGTAAACCTATATAATTCCTGGTAAAATGTTATGTTAATTCTCCTCAAATGTTACTAGTTCTGCCTGAAAGTCTGCACTAGCAAATATATTTCCTTTCTAATACTCCATGTCATGATAACTGACACTTTGAAGGCATTGGCTTCTTTATTTAAGCATACAGTTTGAAATAAAAATGGTTTTGCAAGTTGCTAATGTATAAAATAAACACTGTTCCAAAGGAAAACATTTGCTGAATGAAAACCTGTTGAAAACAAGACAATGACCAACTTACTGAAACTTCATTTTAGTGAATGTGGAGTTTTTAGCATTTTCTCCTTAAGGTTTATTGTACATATTGAGGCAATTAATAATTTCAGAGTGGGGTTTGTATGTTTTGTTTTTGTCAGGGAACTGATTCTGATGACTGTTTTGATAAATTATCTTTCAGCTTGCATGGTGTTTTTTTTTTCAGATGAAATGGAGAAAACCTCCTGGCTATAACAATTCTACACTTATCATGGAGATTAGAAGATATGCTAGTTATTTTAAACACTAGTCACAGGTAATACTTTGCAAAACATGTGTATTAGCAGCATGTAAGGGCTCAGTATTTCAGTTTAGTATATATCCATTTACTTTCCATAATCCATATTTACAAACAGTTTAAGTGAAGGTTAGTTTAGTGATCATATTCTTACTGATATGTCATTATGATAACTGCTGTAATTCTGTTTATTTTTCAAGATGAGTAGTCCACAATCATGCTAATTGTTTAATTAGCAATATGAATGTGCTGACTTGATGACCCCTGCCTTTCATATCATTTATAGAGCAATAAAGCAGCCTAACATCATTTCACGTGGGGGGGGGTGATGCATCTGATTACCTATATTCCTGACTACAATTTGAATAAATAACAATCATTCAGCTTAGTAGTTAGGAGCTTTTTTATACTGAGACCATGAAAGTTCATAAATGGCACTGTAATCTGCAAATCTTCAGCTCATTTTAAAAGTTTAAATGTACCTATGTGAATCTTCATTGACTCTTTTGAAGCTATTTCTGCATGCTGACAAGGTTTCATGAATGACTCTATTTTATAGTTCAGTACTGACACCTCATTGCAGAGAGTAATTTTTGCTTTTGCTTCAGATGCAGTGAGCAACATTTTTTTTGTCTCTTAGAGAATATCAAATGAAAAAAATATAAATAATGTCTCATGCTGTCTGTGTTTTGCTAATTTTTGTGCTGGTGTTTGGAACAGGAATAATTTTGTTTATTCCTACTGTCATCTGCCAAACTTGGCATACAGCTTGCAGACAGTGGGGTAGAAAAGAAAAGGCATTTACAAGAGAAGGAGATGTTAATATTGCCTGCCTTATTTCTGTACATCTTAGTACTGAGTACCCTGACCTGAACTTCAGAATCCCACCACCAACAGCGCAGTGCAAAACGTAAGTGGTTGTCACTCTGTATTCTATAAAATGCACAGCTCTATCCACCTTCATTTCTTGGTTTTAAAATGTATTAATGATCAGAAAGTGCTTTGCTATATCTTATGGTATTGCTATGAATAATGCTATGTTTTTTGTTTTATTTTTTCTAACATACCCATCATCTAGGAATAAAACACTTTTGAAGGAAA
Source organism: Protopterus annectens (assembly GCF_019279795.1). Lineage (NCBI taxonomy): Eukaryota > Metazoa > Chordata > Ceratodontiformes > Protopteridae > Protopterus > Protopterus annectens. The sequence goes on along the minus strand of NC_056739.1, from coordinate 246,075,965 downwards.
TGCTATAAGCAGTATTGAACTCCAATTGATTATTGCCACACATGCTATTATCTGCTCTGTTATAATTTTTTGTGAAACTAGTACTAATCTAATGGGTTGTGTCTAGTTCTCTTCACACACAAAAACTTTAAATCATCATAGTCTGTGAAATACAGCGGTTATCACAACACCAGTTTATTGTTAAATTCTGTTTACCTCTCTGCCCTTTTGTGATATCTGTCTTCCTTATAATTTATAAGAACATGTTTACGAAGATTGAAAAACTTTGCAGGAGAAGGTTTTTGTACAGCAAACCCTTATAAGGAAATATACCCAATTACAAAGATGTTGAACAGGGTAGGTAAAATATAGCTGACTTGATGCCTTGAGACCAGCTTGGAATAGTTAGTAGCCTCTTGTTTAATTACCTGAGTGATATCACTGGAGTGTAAGGTTCATTAAGTTCTTTCACATAAATAGGATGTAGAATGTATAGGCCTCAACAAATAAGAAAAAAATCAACATGTTAAACACAGACCTAGCAGCTTGCAGCAACCATTGCAAATCAGGCAATACAGGAGCTATAAGACCTTGCTTTGGAATTTTGGACCCATTGCTGTTGAACAAGTTTCTATGCCTAAAACCATATTGTAGGGCAGTGCAGCAGTCCAGGTGGCATGATAGTCATGAATAACTTGCAATTACTAATTCCTAAGATGGAACCACATTTTCAATCTTTGTAATATATTTAAAGGAGAATTTAGATGTCATAAGAACAGTTTAAACCTGGACCACAACAAAAAGTTTGTCATCAAGGATTTTTCTCAGATCAGACATGAAGAACAAATTTCTATCTATTCCTATGATAAAGCAAATTACAGAATAAGGAAGAAGAGTGACACAAGTGACACATGTTGGCATGAACCAGCATTATCTCTAGCTTAGCAGGCTTGTAATTTAAATGACTGCGTTACGCACTGAAGGACAGACTCAAAGCAGTTTGTAAGAGTTGTAAATATAGCATATGCTGAGGCAGAAGGGAGATATCTAGCTGGATGTCATCAGCATAATGCTAACAGTATACCCCTTCCTTGAATGACTACCTAACATGGAAACATATATACCATAAAAAGAAAAGTCACTGAGACCAAACTAAGTGGCCCTGTGCACATCACTGGATGGCTACCCATGAAATTAGACCAAGGAACAAAAAAAAATAAATGTGACCTAAGGGGTAAGAAACAAATCATTCAAGTATCGAACCAGCTATACCACAGTAAGATCTGCATCAATTGATTAAGATACCATGATTAGTTTGTTTGTGTCTTTCGGCTTTTCGTTAGGGGTCGCCACAGCAGAACTCCGGTCCACTAATGATTGACAGTAGATTTTTACATGCTGAGTTGCCGGCTCTGACGCACAACCTTCAATGAAGGTACGCCCATTCACGTATGTCTCCACACAGAAGACGCTCTAGCGGAGAATCGAACAGGACAAGGTCTTACTGTGAGGCGACAATGCTACCGCAAAAGATACCATGATTAATGGTATTAAAAGCAACTGAGAGATGAAGGAGGACCAAGAGGGAATATAACCATTAAATACCCTGGACAGGGAAGTTCCAACATGAGTAAGAACTGTCTCAGTATTGTGCAAAAAACTAAACCAGAATCCTAAAGATGTAGGAGGTCATTAGAAGTTACACAGGAATAACTCAGGGTGCTTTATAATCATATGCTCAACAAACAGGTGGTCAAGTCAACCAGTGCCTGCAACCTTTGCCCAAATGTTTCCATGCTGAAATACAGATATACCCGGCACAAACACCAAATGCCGAAACCCCCTACCACTCCAGACCCAGGAATGAATACTAACATGGGTTCAGTAGGTGGGGGCAAGTTTGGACAGTCCATAATGACATTTTCTGACATTCTGACTTTCGTACTATGGAAATCGCACATCTCGGCACAACAGCCTGTGTCAAGTATATCATTGTAAACCATTCTGTACATATGATACTTTCTCATTAACTGTATTGATACAAGGAAGTTATTTATTTATTTATTTGTTTATTTTTGAGAGGATAAACTGTAAAAGCATATTTTAATGTAGACAAAAAAAGAATATCTAACAATATAGTAAATATCTGGACATACAGATTTGATGGAAGATAGAACACCTTTTCAGGCTGTCATATAACATCACTGTATTACAGAAATTTATTTAATTAGCAATTATTTAGTCATAAACTTCAAAAATAAATGTTTTTAATTCCCATAGATTCCTCTAATGAATTGTGTGTCTCATACTATTGAAGATTATGACCAGACCGGTGATTATAACCAGTTTATGTACTCTGGAAATGCATTTGAAGATACTCCCTTCGAAAGCAAATTTGGAGATGTATATCTTGAAATCCATTTTTTGAACACATAAACTAATGTTCAGACTGATAACCAGTTATAATTCATTGTGCAAATTATGTTAAGGCTTCATGAATTTTAATGGTTTTGTGCTGGTCTGTATCTTTCTGGATTTGTATACTTAAATTATCACTAAATACTTAGCTGAGAATAGAGATGTAGCAAGCACAGACAAACGGTTTTAGTGTTCTCAGTACAATATGGCAGCACAGGTAAAAGAAAATCTTGAAGCAGTTTTAATGTCAGGAAAATATGGTGAAAATACAACATACAGACACAGGCATATAAAAAAAACTATCAAATACAACTATATGGAAGGTACAGATCATGTTTCAGGCATGGTAACACAAAATCTATCAATGCTGTGTAATATATATTTTATTATTCAAAAATCTGTATGCTGATTGGCCAGTCCAGTCATTGTAGTCATTCTAAATCCAGTGTTACTTTCAGAAAGAGTTGATTGCTTTGGTATAGGGACATTTTGGCATTTCTACTAGACTGAGGTCAGAGATGCTCATTCTATCTGCTTGCAGGCAATGCTGCTATGAATGCTAACTGCTAAATAAAAAGCTGAGCAGCAAAGCACTCTGCAGGTATAAAACTTAAACTGCACCCTGACAAAAAATCATCACAAACTGACAGCCAAAGAAGAAAAATGCTGAACACATGGGAAACTTTTAAAATTAAGTACTTTTGATCTTAATAAGTGAATAAAAAGAGTTAAAGCACTTAACTTTAACAGTTTCCCAAGTGTTCAGCATTTTAACCGCTTAGATACTAATCTCTTTCTTAAATAAAAAATATGATAGGCCATGATGCCTACATTAGAAGACACTCCAAAAATGTGGAACTTTGATACCAGTTAAAGAAAAAAAAAAAACAATTCAAACACAATGAGGCCAGGTACCTGAAACAACCAAGAAACTAGTACAGCAAACATAGGTACCAAGTGGAGGTGACCAAACACAAAGCACGAACCACAAGCCAAAGTGGAAGCACCTGCAGTTTATTCAGTACATTAACGCAAATCTCCCCACAGCGTTTTCGTCCACAGGACTTCTTCAGATGTAACAAAGAAAAACTGGCTGTAGCATCCTTTATATACCCCACCCTTGCAAATCACATTGATTGTTTAATGATTGATAATTAAAACACATGGCACTTAATGCAAATACTCTGTTTTCTGTAACATTTTGAAAATTCTTTAAAAACATATCACTTAAAGTGCAGGTGAATGAATAAGCAGATTTAAAAAAAAAAACAATGTCACAAGAGCAGCTATGAGAAGCATGTCCTATTCAAGTTTTGGCACACACATGCTGAACACGTACAGTACTTGCTTCATAATCTTCTACAAGAGGAAGCTGCAGAAGACCATTAAAGCTGAATTTCATTGCATAATAGCAATAATCAATTCCTGTATGAGAATATCATGTGATTTACCCAAGGTCCCAAATCATTGACTAGTTCTGGTACCCTAGATAAGTGTAAGCAGGGATTGGGAGATGAAACATTTACAAGCAGGTGCCTGGAGATGAAAGATTAACTGTCTGTCTGTGTCCATTAGAAATATAGGTGCGAATCCAGGGATGGATTTCCTGTCCAGTTGTCCAAGTTACACTTGAATTGGGTTAGGGAAGAGCTCTGCTTCACATGGATGGTGAGCCTGTTCCAGAGAAGCAGTAGTCTCTAGGATACAACATGTCTGTCCAGCAATTCCTATTTATATCACAGGCAAGGTTTATGTCTTTAGAATGTGTAATTGTGCTGTTTGTTTTCTGGATATGCAGGAGGTCCATAAGAATGGGGTCTGACAATGCCTTGCATGCCAGGCATACATCTCCCCTCCACAGCCTGTAGCAGACAGAATACAGGGATAGGGACTTGACGTTGTCCGCATACAAAATGTTAGTTACACCCTTTATTCTTTTAGTGAAGAATCTCTGTGGATGTTCCAATTGTTGGATGTGCCTAGTTAGGTACATACCAATGGGGACATTGTATTTAACGATGGGTCTAATGAATGCCAAATACAGTGGAATAATGATCTGCTTGGACCTAGATGCCACTCCTTTATTTATAAGTTACACAACACAGAATTATTATCACACTACTATAGACACATGATGGTCAAAGGTTAGATTACTGTCTGTGTGGGTTCCTAAGTACCTGACTACTGGGTCAACTCTGGGATGTGAGTTACCAGGGGATGATGACTTTCTGAAGGACACAATTATGCATTTCTTGGCATTTAGGTTTAGTCCACAGCTCTGACACAAGTTATTTGCCTGTATCAGCAATTCCTGGAGAATATGTGTGTTGGTAGGGGAGTCTATGATTGCTCCTAATAATCATCTGTTAATTTAGTCAGCCAGAGACCCTTGAAAATGGCACTGACTTCAGAGAAGTAAATATCAAAAAGGAGTAGTACCAAGGCAGATTCTTAAGAGATACCACTTGTGAATTGACTAATCATAGAGGTGGACTCCTCAATTCTAACTTCCTGGGTCCTGTCTGTGAGCCAGCTGGCTATCCACTGAGTGACATAAAGGTTTATACCTAACCTTCTTGTGTTTGTAACAGTACCTGAGTGGGGAATTATGTCAAATGCCTTAGCCAGGTCAAGGTAGGCAGTGTGAACTATTTTGCCCTTTTCTATTGCTTTGATGACCTTCTCAAAGAAGTCCACCAGACTGGGTAGGTATGACCTGCCCTTGACAAAACCAAGTTGGGTTGGGTCCAGTGCCAGGAGGTTTCCTATGTCATTATCGATCATTTACATGATAATTCTTTTCATGGCTTTGTATATGAGAGTAGTGAGACTTATGGGTCTGTAGTTTTCAGGGTCTATAGATGGTCCACTTTTGTGCAGTGGGATGACTGCAGCTGTTCTCCATTTATGAGTGTCAGACATGAGGCACAGAGTTTGTTTGAAGACTACAGTTAAACTGCATTTCCAGAAGGCCAGATAGGTCATGCTTCATGCTATTTAGAAGGCATCTTGGGATACTGTCGTGTCCATCAATGCAATGTTCTTGGCCTTAGAAAGACCATTGAGGACCTGTTCCCTAATTATAGTAGGGGAGAGTATATCTGATGTTATTTCCTGAGGGGAGGTTGGGGGGGGGGTAAAGTTAGAGTTGAATTTGTCTGCCTGTAGTTCTGCTATATCTTCTGGCTCAGTATAGGTGGCTGCATTAACAAACAGCTCCTCACACAATTGTGTATTACCTTTAAGGTTGTGGACATATCTAAAGAAAGCATTGTGGTTGTCCTTGGCCTGGGAGGCTAAATTAACCTCAAATTTGACTTGGGTAGACTATTTGTCCTCTGAGTTGTTTGTTTAGTTTGATGAGAGTACTTTTATCCTGCTGGGTTCTACACCTCCTAATTTTTTGCCATGGATTTCTTCCTACTATTATACAGCCTTCTGGTGTTGTGATTCTACCACAGTGATTTGCTTTTTGAGTTATTCCTGTACTTCCTTCTGGTGGGTAAATGCTTGTATAGGGTTTCTGTGAAGAGTTCCATGTAGACAACAGTGTTCTCAGGGTTTAAAAGGGCTTGAAATTTTGTGACGTTATCACTTAATAGTAGGAAGTTTGCCTTGGAGACGTTTCTAGACATTTCATGGGTAGCTGGGGTTCTGGGATTTATTTTTACTTCAAAAGAGACCATTTCATGGTCTGAAGTTACTAGAGAAGACATTACACTAGGGGGTGTGCAGCACTCTCCCATATTAGTGAGGACCAGATTCTGTATCTTTGCATGTTCACAATCTGGTCCAGGGAGTTAGTGTTTACAAAATCCAAGACTCTGTGCTGGCACATTTGGTGTCATATGTGATTCCCAGTTAACAGTGGGGTAATTAAAGTTGCCCATGAATATGGTATTGGGTTGGATGGTGTTTCCAGTAAGTTTAAATACATGTGACCAAACCAGGATATTACATCATCAAAACTTTAAAACAACTTTTCAAAACACTATAAATAGTACAATAAAACTGGGAATAACAATAAAAATACATATACACTCCCATTAATCCTATCTTTGCAAAGCTTTCAATTTTAACAAACACTGTATTGAACATATGTCATTTATTCCAGGAGCACTTCTGGCATTTAACCTTGCTTGCCACGTTAACTTATTCAACTCCAGTTTTAGAGCCCAGGGGCCACCCCTTTCATCCTTCAATACTTGATCTATAATTCTAAATTTAAAATGGTGACTGGGATGCTGAGATGGATCTAATTTCCATCAACGAAAGTACGATCCATCGAATTGCACTTACCCGCTCACTATCCACCAAAACTGCCTTTTAACAAAACAACAAACTGACAAATTTCTTTCCCAGGGAAAGGAACCACTGGACCACCAAGCAAACAGCACACAATAGAAACACATGGAGCACACCAAACTGGGGGGCTTCGACCTCCACACCCCCCTACTTAAATATACCAACTCCGAGATTGCACTACATGGGGAGAGGGCATATTTCACCATGGTGGTCAAGTGGTTTCTTTCCCTGGGTATGGAATTTAGCAGTTCGTTGCTTCATTAGATGGCAGTTTTGGTGGATAGTGAGCGGGTAAGTGCAATTTGATGAATTATACTTTCGTTGATCAAAAGTAGATCCGCTGAGGTACATGTCTAGCTAAAGCATTATGCAAGTGCGACTTATTTAATACTATAAATATGTTGATATATTCGCTCCTTGATCTTTCGTTCAGTTTTCCCTATATACAAACTTTCACAACAACAGCACTTAGCTAAACAGATCACCCCTTTAGAGTTACAATTAAATCTGCCTTTAATTTTGTACCAGTTACGGTGTATCTCAAATGTTCTACCTCTGTCAATGTATTTACAATATGCACAGGCCTCACACTTATGCATTCCTGGGCTTCTGACCATGTGTACCTTCTTGCATTCAAAGATATTCTCCATGTTAATCCCCTTACCTCCTCACCTAATGATGTCTCAGTACTAGGGTGTCCTATGAGAAAGGTCCTGGTTTGGTCACATGTATCATTAGGAGGGCTATTTAAACTAGATTGTATTGGGTATTTTTATGTCTGAAGAAGTTCGATAGATTTATTTGGATGAAAGCGCTAACATTAAACAGTTTCTGTCTTTTCCAAGTGTATTTTGTGCTTGACTATTTCCTGGCTGCTTCTTTTTGTTTAGATGTATTAGTTTGTGAGTTTTTGTTTTTGCTTATAAGTTTAAATACATGTTGCGGGTTTCCTGGGTAAGATAGGGGGACCTGTCACTCACATGGAAGTGGTATAAGATTCAGTCTATGGTAATTTGAACATGGAGAAGCTCAAGTGCATTGCCCTGTTTAACTAGAATTGAGGTGTATTTATTTTTTATGTAAATCGAGACACATCCACCTTTTGTCCCTATCTGTCTCGTAGTTGGTCTAAATGTGTGGAAGACATTATAGCCTTGCACTGCTGATGTACTCTCTGTGGTTTTAAACCATATATCAGTGACCACACAAATGTCAGAATTCTCAAGGGTGAGGAGAACTTGCAGGGAGTGGAGTTTCTTGTTTAGACTCCTAGAATTGAGCATTAACACCTCTAAATTTTCTTGGTTTTGACTTGATATGTTGGAAGTACTTTCAGTTTGGCATTGCCTAAAAATGTCGCTATGGGGAACACAGTGTTTTAGCTAATATTTCAAAGCCTAGAGGGGGGAGGTGCAGACCATCTATGGCAAAGCAGCATGGTCTGTTGACCCTTTCCTTCCATGCTGACAAACATTGCTCCTTCTTAGAATGGCATCAGAAATTAAGCCAATTATTAAAGACAGCCATCTTATGTTTGTATTGTGACATCATCATTGGAAAAGGTAAATGTTGCTCAATGCTAGGCTCATACCAGCTTTTTCACAACCTTTTTCACGACCTCCTTGATGTCTCTCTCCATATAGTCCAGTGAGGGATGTCTCAGGTCATTTAAACCCACATGGGCTATGACTGAGTCATAGTTGTACTAGTGGTACAGTGACATGAGTGCATGTGTAATGTGGCAGATCCTGGCCCCTGATAAGCACCTGACCATGACTTTCTCTTACTCAGCCTGGTGAGAGGGATATCAGTGTATCAATGGAATCTCCAATGACAAGAATGTTAAATTGTGTGATGGTTTGCCTTATGGACTTAGAAGCAGGGGCTGTATGAGATGTGGCTGTATGTGTTGACTTAGGTTTTGTTTTGAAAGAGTGCATTCAGGGCTGTTGAGGGTATTTGTTATGTGCATTTCATCTAGGAGATATTTGAAGTTTGGAAAGATTACGTTTAAGTGCCTCAGCATACGTCTACTTTAAACTTTGAGTGATGTGTGCGGCATGTGTACTAATGACAACCTGAATGAAATTAGGAGTACGTTTATGTGAGAGCTTTGCCTCCATTGACATTGTGTAAATGCATCTTCTGCATACCTTATCAGTTTGTTTGAGAGTTAGCTGGTTGTCAGTAAACATGAGGCAGTTACTACATTGCCTCAAGATGTCCATATCCACCAACATGATAACAGAGATAATGGGAACGCCCATATCCACGGCAACAGGCCCTTTTTTTATTGATTAGATGGTTGCAATGAGAATATAAAGTAATGCTCTGAGTATTTGATTTGGAGCTCTCAAAGCAGTGCTTATCACTGCAAGCAAGTTGCCCTCTGTGAAACTAGGTATTGATGAAATTCCAAGGGGGGCTTTTAGAAAAAAATGTTAAATCAAGTTATCTACATCTACAAAGGGCACTGCCAAACTCTTGAGCGGCAACTAATAAGTAGACTCTGATGACTTATGGCTGAAGTATTAAGATAGATATTCTAAAGTCAGGTTAGACAGCGGCAAATCAAGTAGTATTTAAGGAAAAGAAAGAATTAGCTTTGTCAAGAATTATGAAAAGAGGGTCTGACTGGCTACTGCCTGGCTAGCACTAGTGTTGGTCTCACCAAAGCTTCACACTGCTGGGATACTATGCTGCTTTGCTTCTTCTCTCACCAGAAGCAAAACAGTAGCACCAGTCCCAAGATGAGAAGCAGGCTACAGGCTCTTTGATTATCAACAGTCTTGTTCCAGATGATGCAGGGGTTTGTAGGCTTACTGTAGCATTTTTCTGGTAGCTGTCTTGAATAGCAACCAGATCAATCAGGAAAGTCCAACACAGACACTCACTGCCCAATGAGAAACAGTCAGGAATCAATGACCTCTGCTCCTTCTCTCGCAAGGAGAAAAATATAAGCACAAGTTCCAAGATGGCACCTGTGAAGCAGTTATCAGGCTTTTGATGATCAGCAGTCTCCAGGAAATAATGTCCATATGGTCCTTCTCTCACTGGGAGCAAAACAGAAGCACTAATCCCAAGATGACTACTGAGAAGCAGAATGTAGGCTCTCCAGTAATTGGTGACCTTGGACTAGATGTTGCAGATTTTAAAGGTAAGATGAAAAAATGGGTAAATATCATGAGAATCACAGTTTGCACTAAGCAGTTATTTATGAAAGTGGGGAGTAACATAAGCTTTAGCAACCTAAGGGGAGTGTCACTAATTTTAAAACATTAAAATAGACTGGAAAAGGTTGGATACTTTGTATTCTGGCTCTGTGGAATATATTGGGATGGACAATAGATTTGAATAGCTGAAGGGGAGTGATTTCATAAGATGATACTTTTGTACAGCTGAGTTTGTAAGCATAACACCATAGTTAGAGGGTGGGGGAAATTTAAGTTCTGCGTGAGTCACAAGAGAGACAGCTATGGTTTCTTTCCTAGTTTAAATATACAATTTAAAGCAGAATCCAGGTAGACACAGTGTAAAGAAAATACACCAAAATATACAAAACAGAAGAAGGTTGTTGTTGTGTCTTTCGGCTTTTCCCGGTTAAGGGTCACAATGGCGGAACTTCGGTCCGCTAATGATTGGCAGTAGATCTTTACATGACGAGTTGTTGGCCCTGATGCACAACCTTCAACAAAGGAATGCCCATTCATGCATGTCTCCACACAGAAGACACTCGAGCTGAGAATCGAACAGGACAACGTTTTACTGTGAGGCGACAATGCTACCGCAGCACCACCACCGCAGTATAGCAATATAAAATACAATGAAGCAGAAACAAACTAACCATTCCCTCACAGAAATCTATGGCAGAGTCTAAGTGAGCTGTCAGTTGTTTCAACAGTGTAATACAACTGTCATAATTTATTGAATGTCTGGGCATCCCTGCAGAACTTGCCCAAATGTTCTTGTCTTGTAAGAACTGTATACAGTTTTGAAGCCTGAAGTCTCACTTGGTAGCTATATACATGGCTGAATATCTCATTGCTTCATTTTGCTATGGCAGGATCAACAGCTTGAAATATAAATTATCACGAGTGGCACCATATTCACTTTTGCTCTTTTTTTTATTTTGTGCGCATTCGAGGGTGCCTCAAAATTTTGACTTTAACGCTATTAAATATTCCACTATAGCTGCTTGTATGTGCATCATATACTTTAGGAAAAACATCTCTTCATGTAGATAGCACTATAACCTCATTTTCATAGTAGTATCTCACTGAATGCATCAGTGGAGCACCTTCGTTCCTTGTTTCTTTGTTGCTGTTTGTGAATCATGTATGAACTGTGCATGTTTCTTATTAAGTACAGCAGTAATGCATTGAGTATAATATGTTTTATCAATCTTAGTTGTTTGAATGTATTCTCAAAAAAGTCTTACAGGTAATTGTTTCATCTGTCTGCCCCAGCTTGAGTGGGCTGTGGCTGAAATGTGCTCCTGGACCAGCATAACAAATGGTTAAAACACAAATAAACAAAACAGATGAATAATGCATGACAGTGATATAGCTTCATCAAAATTCCCCGTACTAGCAGTCCATAACATGTTCTACATACAGGTACTATAAACGTACTGTATAATTCATTCAGATTTCCTATTTTTCCTTTCTAATCAAATAATCAAATGGTATTACCTGCTGTCAGAACCGAAAAAAGTGTGACATCTGTGAGGAACCATAAAATGAATAAATCACTATGACTCACTCTGAGTTGGCCTTTTGAAAATTTCTATTGTCAAAGTTGCAAAATATTGTTACTCCACATTAGTGGCACTAGTCAAGGAAATAAGACATTTCTGAAGTTTAAAATATCAGAACAAGTGTCAGAGAACACAAACTGTAAGCAGAATAGTTATTCTATTCAGCCTAGGATTCCAATACAGATCACATAAACACATTAATAATCAAGGGGCACACCCTGCAAAATGAGGAAATACATATGCCATGTCACATATTTCTTGGCTTTTAAGTACAACCAATAATCATCTCACACATGCTTCCACATAGAGTATGGAAATAATCACTTTCATGCACAGTACTGAGTTTCTCTACATGAAACATGTGCCTTGCGATGCATTGTCATCAGATTCTTTTCAGATTATACATTGTCACATGTTGAAACTACTGGATTGCTAGTTGGAGCAACTTTTACTTTGTATAGTTTCCAGTCTTTTATTGGGAGTATTTAACGTGACTTACAGAAGACTAGTTTAACTAAAATCTACCTAATGTTAATTTTTACTAGCAGTATTCTTTAGTAACTTACTACCAGTTATATAGGCAAGTCCTCATAGAAACTTTGATCCCCCCTCTTGCCCATAGTTTTTGGTGTCACTATATAATTCTATACTCTGACATTATCCAGCAAAGCTCACTCTGCTTGGTATATTTGTTTGCTCATCAAAAGAATGTCACTATTTTTTTTTATATCTAATATATGTAAGAGACCACAGAATATCCAGATTTTTGCCTCGTATTTTTGGTCTATTCCACATAAAAGTTGTGTTTTTCTGGCAAATCACTGAGGATTAAAGTCACTAAATAATGACATACATTTGAATTTCAAACTTGACATCTCTCAGAAAATGCAAGTCAACAAAATCCTGTTATTCTAGCAACTTTCTAAGTTTATAAGAAAAATATTTAATATCTGTCCTTATTTTTTGGCTTTTGTCCCCCCACCAATTATTTTAGGCTTTCACTAGATTAGTTATGCTAGGAGGTTGAGAGGTATGAAACAGTGACTGTTATTCCCTTGACTGGCCCATTATTTAAGTATGTTATACTTTTGTAGAGATGAAGGCAATTAATTATTACACTTGGTTCACTGCAGCACTGTAGGACCTCAGGTAGACACACTATGCTGATGGATGAGACTGGGTGTGGACTGGGGTTTGAAGAGCAAGACAGTACTTGGCTAGAGCAGCACTAAATATTAACTAGTATTATATGCTTAGGATTTCATAACACAGTTGTATTTTATGTAGGTGTCCATACTGGTGTCTTAAGTACGAGGATCTCACTTGCATACGATTGCACTGTACAATCGTATGCTTGGGCGTTTTGTAGGGCAGCATTAAGTATTGTGATTACCCTACAATCATATGCTTGGGCGTTTTGTAGGGCAGCATTAAGTATTGTGATTACCCCAGGGTAAGAGAGAAAAGATTCAAAGTCTGTTTGCTGAAGCTTTAGAATCAGAGTAACAGGAAATGTAACAGGAAATGGTAAATGGCCAGGTGGAGATTATAGAATCTGGCAGGACTTAATGCAGTCCAGGATGGACATGGATACAAAGGTGATGGAAGTAGATGAATAGCCAAGCATTCATCACACAGATTATGAACAGGAAGGTCTCTCTGAAATTTTAGCAATGGAACTAAATTTTTCAGGTACTGAAACTTCTGGACATATGATTTCACAGGTAAAAGTTTTATGTTTTTTGCAAAGATAATGGAAGCAGATGTATATCATTTTCATGTTCCATATTTTAAGCTTTTTCAGCAGCGTAGTCAATAAACAAAGAGGGGGCGGCCACAGTGGTGCATCGGTTAGCATTGCTGCCTCACAGCAAGAAGTTCTCCAGTTGAATCCTCAGCTGGGGTGCCTTCTGTGCAGAGTCTGCATTTCCTCCCTGTGGTTGCATGGGTTTCCTCTCACATCCCAAAGACATGCTGTAGGTGGATTGGACAATCCCAATTGGCCTTAGGTGTGTGTGTGTGTGTGTGTGTGTGTGTGTGTGTGTGTGTGTGTGTGTGTGTGTGTGTGTGTGTGTGTGTGTGTGTGCCTTCTGTTGAAGGTTGGGTGCTGGGCTAGCAACTCAACACTGTAAAAAACTCCACTGCCAATCATGAGCAGACAGTTGATCCACTGTGGCAACCCCTAACTGGGAAAAGCCAAAAGAAGAAAGTCGATAAACAAAGAGGAATGCATTTCTCAGCATATCACATAGAAATCTATGTTTTCCCTTTTTGTGCAGGGCATTTGATATTTAAAATAAACTATTTAACAATGATATTGAAAGTTTGAGCATATGGAGTAGGTTACAGCATATTACATTCGAAGGAATACAATGCAGATGTTTCCGCTTTCTTTAAAGTTTAGGAGGGGATTATCTTAACATGCAAAATAGTGCAAAGCAGGTCTTTTGAGAAGTTAGTCAAGTATTTTGAAACTGTGATGTTCAACTGATTAATTAATACATTTCCATATGAAATGATGTGTAAGAGTGCATAGAATAAGATATAACATGTTTGGGTGCTTATTTACTTAAAATTTCAGGAGGACAAGTTAGTATTGATTTTCAAGTATGGATGATATGGAAAAGTCCTTTATTGCAGAAGCTATTGACCTACTGAACTGTATAGGAAGGAAAGGGTTATATATTCATATCAAGGTAAATGTTTTCTCATACTGACTCATAGAAAACGGAATGGATAATTGCTTCACTATTTGGAATTAACTTCCAGTCACTACATTGGACACATGGTATACTTCAAAACTCATTTAATGTACATACTGGATAATATTGACATTTTGAGGCAGAGCCACATGAACAGACTTTGGGGAGAGACATCTGTAATTAAGAGAAATATCTATGACTGAGGAAGGATACCAAGAAATAGTAGAAGATGGATATAGGTTCATAGGTTCATAGGTTGGTACTAGGCTATCGGCCCTAGGGCCTATACAAGCCTAGCCATAACAATTCCCTGGCTATTTCTTCCCACACTATTTACTTCCTTGGACCCCTGTCTAGCAGGGCGACTGACGTGATCCCCGGGGTGAATTTTCTTTCTCCCATCCAATCATCAAGGTTCCTTTTGAAGAGGGCCAAAGAGGCCCAAATATACAAAGGTTTCATCAAAAATGTATGTAGAAGAATACAGAGAATATAACATCCTGACAAAAAGTGTAAGGAATTTCTGGATGAAAACAGAACAGAGTAAGCAAGGCCTGAGCAGTAAAGTGAGGACGTCTAACAAATGTCACACTTTTAAATTACACTTAAGTTTTTAAGTGAAAAAGGATGCAGATACTAGTTTGCTCAAGGCAATTAACATTTTATACTGGCCTTGTAAAAAATGGCAGATGTCTTGAAAGTGGTAGACATATTAAAAAGACCAAGAAAGACTGAACACCATATATTGAGTCTTGCTGAAGATATAGAGAAAACTATCCACTATGACTTGGTGTGTAGCAATACAGTTCCATTCTCCACAATCGGACTCTGTCATCAGTGAACTGAATGCTTTCCTTTCCAGTACATTTACATGTGTATTACCTGTATACACTGTATATGCTGTCTATGAATCCATCCAGAAAAAAAGGTAGTGTATACCAAATTCATTAAGTTAGACAAAGTCACATTAAACAGCCCACGTGACACAGCTGTTAAGAAAAATATAAATAGGCTATCAAAGCTTAAAAGGTAACTAGGTCTGAGGTAAAATGCTTCTAACAAATCTGTTAACTATGATGTGGAAAGTCAAATAACTTAGCAAATATAGCATTATGTGATACATTTGCCCACAGTTTTTAAAAGGAGAAAGCACCTGTATAGTTCCAGCTACCCGGGTTTCTTAGAATGGCACAACAATATGTGAGTCAAATAAATGTTTTTTTTACTGCCTCTGATATTACTCATTTTTCTGTATTCTAACCATATCTTCCCAAAATCTACCCAGCTATTTATAAGCTATACTCTTTGCTCTTTGGATGCACCACAGCCAACTTGATGATGACCCAGAGTTCTCAGCAGAGTCATATTAAAAGTGTGTTACCACACCAGTTGTTAACAGGAATTGGACTGAGGAGGTTACTATTTCATACTCAGGGATTAGGGCAACCACATTGTAAAATTGTTCATCTTGTGTGTTTTAATGAATATTTAGCATGTTTTGGGGAGTCAGCTGTCTGTGGCTTTGGAACAACAAAGGAAGATTTAAGGAATCCTGCTATGACATTACACAGCAAGTCTAAGGCTTTCAACTTTCTAAGATTATACTTAAGTGAGGCCATATTTTATAGTTTAAGCATTAAAAATGAGAACTTACATTTTAGTGTACATTTGGTATTAGTGAACATTTGGTGATCTTGGAAATCATTTTAGTATTAGTTTTGGACTACCTTATTTCTGTATTATTTAATGTATTTGTAGATTCCGTATCAGGGCATTCCGCTATGTTCAAGTTATAATATTTGCAGTCAATGAAATAAACAACAATAAGAAGCTCTTACCAAATATTACACTTGGATTCAGTCTCTATGATGGCTGCTTTTCTGAAATCAGGGCCCTAGAGAGCACTCTCCGCCTACTGACAGGACAGCAGCAGGCTGTTCCTAACTACAGCTGTAAGTCAGGGGCATTAATACCAGGATTTGTTGGAGATGAGGGAGCACCGTCTGCACTTCCCATGGCTAGAGTCCTAGGGATATATAGGTATCCACAGGTAAGATGAGCATGTCCTCTTGTTACATTTTATAATTGCAGTGTCATTTTTGTAACATAAAAAATGTATTTCTTTGTATGAGAATTCATTAACGCAAAAGCTACATTGAATCAGATAACTCAAGCACACTATGGCTAAAATTCACTAAAATCCTTATTGCTCATGCTAAGTGCCTAATGTAGGCTGGTCAGTTAGCATGATGGTGAGAAAATGTGACTCAAGAGATATAGCTGCAATGAGAAAGACCTTGTTATTGACTTATTAGCATGTCTCTGGACTGAACACAGTGTTATCAGACCTGACCATATTAGTGTTCTTCCTAGTAGCCCATGCATCATATTAGCAAAGGTACCTGCTGCATATTCATAGATTCACATATTCATAGATACTCCGAGTTCACTGAATCTCATGATCATAGGTCTCAACCTTCCATCTCCAAAATGAGGAACACTCGCCTTCATAATGTGGAACAAATGGGAAAAATGTGGAACATGTACTAACGGATTACTAACAACTTCAACTGGGAAGGTCATGGGATGGTTAAAATATGCTGGTTTTACTTATAAAGAAGATCCTTTAATGAATTAATATGATTAATTTCTATTTACCATGAACTTCACCTAAAAAAATCCTAACACTGAATGTGTGATAGACTCTTTCAATGCGGGACTTTGAGGAACTTTGAGGAACATGAACTTTTTAAGACCCCAAATGAGGTACGTTCCTCCTAATGAGGTACACTTGAGAGGTATGCTCATGATGACTCTTACCTTGGCAGTACTGCCCCTCTTCCAGTCATCTAGTTTATATATAGAGGACGATACTAAGTCACACACTGCTTAACATGCAGGGGAAGTTTACTCCGGAGGTTTGGGAGGTGCTGGGTTACAAACTTGTCCCTCCAGTGGGTTTTATTTCATCTGCTGGTGAAGAATTAGGTCCCTGGTTCTAGTATTTGTGGAGGTACAGGACTTGATAGAAAAATAGGAGTTCTTGAACAGTCTGGATTTTAATGGTGTGGTGAGACAGAGATCTCTCAAAATCTATAAGACAGTGAATAAAGGGATACACTTTCCAGACTCTCTTAGTAGTTTAGGGAATTAGGCCTGTGATCTTTTTTGTTAAGAACCTTTGAGATTTTTCTAATTGTTTGATATGTTTAGTGAGATAAATCCCAAAGATGGAATTGTACTCGATAACTTGCAAAATTAATGCAAAGTATAACAGAATCATTACCTGTTTAGACCTTGATGACATTCCTTTGGCAATTAGCTGGGCTAAAATAAAAGGATTTCCTAATAACAATTATCACACAGTGGTTAAAAGTATATAACACAATCCCAGCTGGCCTCCAAAGGTCCTCACCACTAAAACAAATGGATATTGTAGAAGAAACACCAGTATGAAGACCACCACGATTATGCAGCAAAGAAACTTCTTTATTGAGGTACAAAAAGAGATGAGCGCTTTCACGTACGGACTGTACGCTTCTTCAGATCTATTTAATTGCATCTGAACTAATTCCTTATATAGTGCAAATAAATAATAGATTGCATCAATTAACCACTTAATGTGGTAATTACAGAATTAAATGCAAAAAGCTGTTATATCTATTAAAGTGTCAGTGCAGTTTCTGAAAGAATTATAAAGCTGTCTCAGCCTATAAACAAACGAGGTTAAAAACAAACATAAGAGAAAACATAAAGAAGGTATAAATCTTCTTGTCCACATCATATAAAACTCAATACTTAGACAAGTTTTATGAGGTAAAGTACTATATAAAAAACATAGAAAAATACAAAAGCACAAAAACATTATATGTGTATGTCTAGAATTCCCCTATATATATATAAAAAGATTTAGAGGTATTAACATATAAAGAGTGCTTTTAACCATGACTATATAAGCCTGAATGTAGCCCTATGTCTGAAGTTGTATTAAAAGTAAAAGTAAATAGGAATAAAAATAAAAATAAAAATAAAAATAAGAATAAAAATAAAAATGAAAATGAAAATAATAAATAGGGCAGGCTATCAAAATCAACTTAACACTTTTCTCTATTCTAACAGGGCAAAATGAAAACTATTGCATGTTTAGTTAAACTGGAGGCTAAAATATCTAAATGAGAATATTTATTCCTTTTTAAGAAATATTGTATAAGGATATGGAAGTAAATAAAGACGTACATGTTCGTAAAAGTCTGGAAATGCATCTATGTGGAATATACAAAATAAAAACTATATTAAAAATGATGAAAAAAAGTAAATATATATGTGTAATGTAATTTTATGATATTTATATATTGAAGTATTATCTAGAAAAATATATGTATATATGTATATAGACTATAATATTAAAATATGTATAAATAATATAAATTAAGTTTATATATTACAAACATAAAAATATTTAATTTTAAAGTGGTAACATTAATTATAATATATAAATATGAATATAAATATAAGTATAAATATAGATGAATTTAATAAAAACTAATATCTTAGTAAAAGCATGTTTAAAAATATATACAAATATATGTAGATATTGAACAATATATGTGTCTGATGTTTGTCCATATATCTAAATATGTAAGTCATAATTAATATATTAAATTATTTATATTATTCATATGTATGAAGAAATAATAATTAAATCTCATGAATGATATAGGGAATATATATAGTAAAAGTGAGTATGTCAATAGGATATACATCAATTGCTGAGATTTATTATTTTATTTTAAACTTCTCTTTTTAAGTACCAATCTAACACTGATATACTGATTCAGACCTGGGCTATAGTGTGCTTTAAACCTAAGAATCCATTGCAATTCTATACTTTCTAATTCATTAAAAGTGTCACCTTTCCTATTATTTTGATGTACAAGTTGTAATGTTCTAAATCTGAAACTATGGTCAGGATTGTTTGATATATGTTTAGCAAGGGCATTTTTCTGATCTTTTTTCCTAATGTCGTATATATGATTATATATGCGTTCCTTCAAGGACCTTGTTGTCATTCCTATGTAGAACGCATCACAATCCTGACAATTTGCTAGATATATCAGGTTTGAACTAGTGCAAGTTGATTTAAAATTAGGTTTAAAATTAATATCTAACTTAGGATGTGTAAAGTTTATATCGTTAGAGATATAGCTACACATATTACATGTTTTACATGGATAAGTTCCTAGTTCATTATATTTGGTCCGTTCTTCTCTTTGATCAGATTGTTTTATATCATATGTCTTGCTAGGCTTATCATTATACTTTTCAATACATAGTAATCTTTTAAAGTTCTTGCTGTTAGTATAAATAAACTTTGGTTTTATTCCTACCAAGCTCTTTATATCATCATTTGTAAGGAGAATATGCCAGTTCTTTTGTATAATCTCAACAATGGATCTATTATCACTAGTATATCTGGTTTGAAAAGGTATGACACTTTTATCTAACCTATATCTTCCTTGTGACCGATTTAGGCTTTTCTCCTGTATAGAAAAAGTTTGGGATGAATCAGAGGATTTTTTAGCCAGTTGAATCAGTTCTCTACTATAATTTCTCTCTGTAAACATGTCTTCTAGTTTCAATATTTGTTCCATTCTGTCTCCATGGTCCTTGCAAAGTTTGTTAACTCTAATGTACTGGCCCTTTATAATGTTACGAAATATGTGTCTGGGGTGCATGCTACTATATTCTAATAATGTATTCTTCCAACAGGGTTTCCTATAGATAGTATGACTTAGATTACCATTGTCATCTTTAGTAATAGTGATATCAAGAAAGTTTACTTTAGTTGTGGAATGTTCAATAGTAAATTTGAAAAAGGAAGTGGTGGCTTCTAGATGTTCCACTAAATCAAGAAATTCTTCTAACGTGCCATTCCAAAAAATTATGATATCATCCACAAAACGTTTGTATAGTAACATTTTTTCAAAATTAACATTGTTGAATAGGTGCATGCACTCCCAGTAATAGACCACAAGATTCGCATAGGTATTTGCACAGGGAGTGCCCATGGCCACTCCCCATTGTTGCAAAAACAAAATATTGTCATACATGAAGACATTATTACTTAGTATGAGATCTAGAATGGCATTCATCAGAATCTGTTCATTATTGCTAAATTTACCTGTATTGTGAATAATGTATCTAATAGCTTCAGAACCATAGCTATTTGGAATAGAGGTAAACAGATTCTTCATATCCATAGTTATTAGAAGACTGTTAGTAGGAATACCTTCTTTAAAATCTGCTAGTGCTTCTAGCAGCTGATGTGTATCTTTTAAGATTGAAGGTATGTCATCAATGATAGGCCTTAGCTTCTTTTCTATATAAACTGACATAGTTTCAGTAATCCACCCTTCTCCCACTACAATCGGGCGTAAAGGTGGTGGCATTATGCCCTTATGTATTTTTGGCAGCCCTTTTATATACGGAATCTTGGGTTGCTCTATTAAAAAATACTGATATAATTCCTGGTCTATCTGTCTATACATTAGGAAGTCATATAGTTCATGATGTACTGAAAAAATAACTTTTGTCAGGTCATCATTATTTATCTCCTTATAGGTATCAGTGTCTCTCAGCATGGTATGCATTAGCTTATTATATGATGTATTATTTAATATCACTATGCCACCCCCTTTATCGGCTGGTTTGATTACTATATTTTTATCATGTTGAAGGGCATATAAAGATTCCCATTCAGAATGTGAGATATTAGTATATAGATTTTTCATTTTGTTATTAAAATGTCTATAAAAATCTGTTTCACAAGCCTTTGTGAAACATTCAGTAACTGGTGTCTGTGAAGGAGTAAAAGTACTCTTCCTTTTAAAATTATTAGCTTCCTTATCATAGTTATTAGAATGAATTCTATTTTTTTCAAAGATGCATTTCAAATTGACTTTACGAACAAATAGCCGCAGGTCAGTTAACACTTCACTAATATTACTAACCTGGGCAGGTATAAAAGATAAGCCTCTATTTAGCAGTGTATAGTCAGTCTCAGTTAAAGTCCGTTGTGAAAGATTAAAGACTAAATTCTCTGTTCCCTTCTCCGATTTCTGTTGCCAAATGTCGCTTCTTCCCCCAAATGCTTTCTTTTGGTGCGGCCTCTGCTCCTCGATCTGCTCTGGAAGTTCTTCCGAAATTTCAGCGGTAGGGGTAAAAAACCCTCTAGATTACCTTGTTTAATTTTAGGTTTGGCACCTTGTATACTCGCATTCTGTTGAACGAATGCTTGTTGATTAGAGGGGGAGTGTCTCTCACCTCATGGTTCAATATATTCAATGTTGCAGATGACGTAGGGGCTTCTGATGTGGTGACCGGATTCCTTAAGGTGGAATTAATGTTCGTTGAAGCCGAAACATTACTCTGGTTAGCAAAATGTTCTTGGGTTTGACAAGGGTTCACAGGAAGCACATTTTCAGTTGTATTAGCTTCTCGATATCTCGGCCAGGCAAAAACATGATTATTTGCAAAGTCTGTGTGATCTCTATATAGTTTGCGTGTTTTTATCTGTTGTAATTTATCGCCATAGATAGAGAGCTGGTTATACATATTGTCTAGTCTCTGTTGAAATTGCTCCTCCTTAAAGTTAGCCGTAATGTCTTTTGTCAGAGTTTCAGCCTGTATGTTAAGGTCCTTCTCGATCGGTGAAAAATATTCTATTAGAAGCCTTATATAGTTAAACCCCAAATCCAAGTTTAACTGTTGCCATTTTTGTAGTAGTTCGGGGTGGGTTTCTCCGTATGAAGGCATACAGAGAACCCTCATTCCCCTTGGAATTACTTTGAAGTGCAAACACGCTTCCAAATGGCGTCTCTGCCAAGTCAGTCTATACAATTTATATAATGTGTTTTCTAAGTCTCTTAGGGCGACATTAAAGTCTTTTGACTTGTCAATATTGCCTTTCTCTGTATTTAATACAGTTGAGGTGAACTCCATATTAATATTTAGTAGAGGATTGTCTTTCAGTTCTAGCAAGTTGTTCCATTTTCTTACCCCACTTTGTTTATTCGGTGCATAGTCCAGTTCAATTGCAATAGCATCCATCGTGTGCAGGCAGCCAATTACCATATTAGTGTTCTTCCTAGTAGCCCATGCATCATATTAGCAAAGGTACCTGCTGCATATTCATAGATTCACATATTCATAGATACTCCGAGTTCACTGAATCTCATGATGACTCTTACCTTGGCAGTACTGCCCCTCTTCCAGTCATCTAGTTTACATATAGAGGAAGGGACTAAGTCACACACTGCTTAACATGCAGGGGAAGTTTACTCCGGAGGTTTGGGAGGTGCTGGGTTACAAACTTGTCCCTCCAGTGGGTTTTATTTCATCTGCTGGTGAAGAATTAGGTCCCTGGTTCTAGTATTTGTGGAGGTACAGGACTTGATAGAAAAATAGGAGTTCTTGAACAGTCTGGATTTTAATGGTGTGGTGAGACAGAGATCTCTCAAAAATCTATAAGACAGTGAATAAAGGGATACACTTTCCAGACTCTCTTAGTAGTTTAGGGAATTAGGCCTGTGATCTTTTTTGTTAAGAACCTTTGAGATTTTTCTAATTGTTTGATATGTTTAGTGAGATAAATCCCAAAGATGGAATTGTACTCGATAACTTGCAAAATTAATGCAAAGTATAACAGAATCATTACCTGTTTAGACCTTGATGACATTCCTTTGGCAATTAGCTGGGCTAAAATAAAAGGATTTCCTAATAACAATTATCACACAGTGGTTAAAAGAGAGGGACCTAAAGGATTTCCTGATAACAATTATCACATGATGGTTAAAAAAAAGGGACCTAACAACCCAAGTACCTAGGTCCCTAACATTTTTGTCTTATAGAGTTGTGCTGTCTAGAGAGCTGGATGAAGGGATGATTATATACCAAAAAGGATGATGATATGCTTTCTAGCATTTAGTTTGTGTCCATTTTTAGTAAACCAAGAGCTTATTAGGGATAGTTTATTCTGGAAGGTTTGGATGTCATAACGTGACTTAAAAACTTCCAGTTTTCAATTATTTGCAGTTTTTGATAGAAGAAGGTCTTGGCTGTCTGCTTGGAGATCTGATTAGTAAATAACAATATGGAGAGGTCCCATCACTGAGTCCTGAAGGACCTCATTGGTCACTTTCATATGTTCTGAAGAGGCACCTGTGACTCACATTGCTTGGGTTCTGTCTTTGAGCCAGTTTGCTATCCATCTTACTACATATGGGATAGTTTTAAAATATTTAGCATTTATATAATGCCAGCATGGCAAATGGTGTTAAACACCATGGCGGTGTCAAGATAACCTTTGTGCATTGCTTGTCCATCATCTAGATTCTATATAGTATTTTTGAAGAAATTTACCAGATTAAACAGAAAGGATGTACCCTTCACAAAGTCAAACTGTTGAGGGTTAAATCTAATACGATTCTTGATATCAAAGTTGATGAGAACAGGTTTAATATATTCCATTTCTTTGCAGATGAGGCTTTTAAGGCTGACAGGCCTGCAATTACCAAGGTCAGTTGTAAGGCCACCCTTAATGAGTGTCATCACCACTGTTGTGTGCCAGTTATCAGGGACAAAACCTGTAGCTAAATTTAAGTTAAACAATATGAGGATGGTAGCTGCAAAGGCATAATTAGCATTATTAATTAAGTGACCAGGTATATTGTTAGGTCCCACGGAGGAAGTATTTTTGGTCTTGGTTTGCCCATTCAGTAAATATTTAGAGATATTTGGAAAAGTAAGACATTCAGATATTTTGGGGCCTTAAATAGCCTAGGGGTAAAGTTGACAGTTAATTTATTTGCTTAAAATACATTGCTAATGTGGCCTTCTGTTCTGACCCACTTGACACTGTCAATATCCCTGCAATGTAGGGTATTGTGTTTTAGTTCTCTTACATAGCTAAAAAAAAAAATATATATATATATATATATATATATATATATATATATATATATATATATATATATATATATATATAATTATCTTTGGCTTCAGAGGTCTGCTTAAATGTATGGGTCACTTTAATGGACCTGATGGTATTCTTTAATTTGTGTGCATCAGTGCATTACAAAAATTCAGAAAACTCCCTCCCAAACAAAATCCCAGATACTGCTATAGATACATCTCTCAACTGCGAACAAGGCACCCCACACAGTCACTCACAGTGAAGGAAAAAGTCATCCATTCACATCCAACAGAGACAAACAAACAATTAAATTCGTAATTCCCTCCTAGTGCAATCACTTAAGCTGACACATTCACATGTGCTTGCAAACATGCATGCAGCCTAATTCATGTTCTGAAACACACACACACACACACACACACACACACACACACACACACACACACACACACACACACACACACACACACACACGCACATATACACACACAAACACGTAAACACACATCCCCAAACAAACATACTCCCATCCCCCCAATTCCAATCCCCACATCTTCACTGAATATACCTTCACCGCAGTTTTTGCCACAGGAGCAAATGAGTGACTGCTATGTTTATATTTTGGTCACTTGTTCCTCCTAGAATAAAATTTTGCTCTGTTGAGTGATTCTGTGAGTTGCTCTGCTGAACAATTTGGAAGCCATGGACATTTTGAGGGGAAACCACATGGCTAATTTGCATCAGACACTTCCCTGGAGTGCTGCATTAGCATGCAGCATCACTTGTGAGACGCTTCTCTGTGTTGGAGGCCACTGAAGTCTTTGAATTTATAAGGCTTAGCATGATGTAGACACCTTCCAAGTTAAGGCTTATATATCATGCTGATTATTTCTGAATTCCAGGGTATGATCTAAACTCACAAACCAGAAATCAATGTAATATGTTAAAGATGGACCAGGAGATCATTTCTCCTTATCTTTTGAACTATATATTGATGAATCTTTCCAATTTATATAAAATTTATTAAATACTAATGAAATGACAGAGTTTAGAAAACTTCTTTTTTGAATAAAAAGCAAAATGTTAAGGTTTCTAATTAATTATCCTTTCCATAATATTTTGTTGACATCATTATTATTATTATTATTATTATTATTACTATTATATGTACTAAATACCTTATAATCATAGATAATTTCAGTGAATTAGCAAATATGCTATTTTCTGCAATGCACATTTGAATTACACTGAATTCTCAAAATAGATAAAAACCATACATCATGATTTCAGATTTTTTTGTGCCTAATAGCCATTCAGGAGTAGAATGATATGATAAAAAAAATAATTGACTTCAGTGATTGTGTTAGTTTTGGGTGTCATCAAATTGGGTTCAATACTGGTCAGCCTGGGAGGATATGATTGACAGACCATGCTGCTTCACCAGAGATGGTCTGCATCTGTCCTCTCTAGGAATTTAATTATTGGCAAAGAGATTGTCCATGCCTAGTGCCTTTTTTCAGCAATGCTAACCTGATAAACCTACCAATATACTGAAATAAGAAAATGAAGATATGAAGGTGTTACTGCCAAATGCTAGGAGCCTGACGAAGAAACTCCACTCCCTACATGCCCTTCTCACCCTGTAGGACATTGGCTTTTGTGTAGTGACTGAGACATGGTTTAAAACAACATACAGCACTCTAGCTGTATAGGGCTGTAATGTCTTCCACATGTTTAGACCAGTTATTACACAGGAGGTGAAAAAAGGTGGAGGTTTATCAGTCTACATTCTGAAGAGCCTCACATCAAGGCTGGTAAAGCAACATGATATACTAGTGCTTATTTTTGTCTGAATAACCATCAGAATTATTCCATATTATATATTAGCTAGCTGTAGAACTCTCTCTATGGCAAAAGAAAGACAGAACACCTATCTACAGGAGCTAGAATCACTCAGTATTAAATGTAGTACCATTTTTCCTAGGTAATCTAAACTATCTGAGTATAGATTAGGAAATCTACACCACCACTAGTGCACAAGCACAGAGATTCCTGTACTTTGACTAATTCTTCCAGGGCATTTGTATTGACAGAGAACCCACTAGGGAGAATAACATCTTGGATACTGTCCCTACTAAAATAGGAGCATCTTGCACCATTCCTTGCATATCTTCATCACTTGTTAGATTTGACCATAAAGTAGTCTCTTTCAAAATAAAACCAAAACCAGAGATTCCTTCCACCCAAGGTACTTCCAGAAATTTCTTTAAGGTGAACTACCTACTCTTAAGTGATACACTGGCATGTTCAAATCTCTGCCAAGTCCACTTAACTCCACTGAATTTGCAGAAATATGCACCACCACACTATACCAGCATGCAAACAGCTGCATAGATGGAGCTGTACCCCATAGGAACAAGTGCTGGGCAAACCTCAGTAACAAACCAACATGATGGAACCATATCAACAAGCTTTATAATAAAATTTTATTTATTTATTTACATTTGTTAACCGGGTTTGTCCAACTGGGCTTGTGGCCCATTTTCAGTGGAGACCCGAGGAGAAAAGCTCCAGTAATACATTTTAAAACAAGTACAATTTTAAACAATATTGATATAATAGCAGTTATAGCAAAATGATTCACATATGTTGGGTTACATGCATTAAGTTAAAGTTGCATTAAAAAGAAGCTAAGTAACAATTTTACATTGATATAGTTCAATAGGTCAATAATAAAATTTTTTTGTTTGTATAAAATTGTGCAAATGCATAGTAGACACATTGGAGAGAGAGGTGTAATAAGGTACTAAGTATGGTCCTTTTGTGGAAACAAATTTTCACCAAAAGAAAGAAGACAAATTCCCAGAATGTTATAGACCTTGTTTATGAAGCAAACAAACAATATAGGATATTAATAAAACCCACCAAAGCTAAGTCTGAGGCTAAAATATCTACCCAAGCCAAAGACAATCACAAGGCATTTTTTAAATTATGTTTGTATTGTCAAAAGCACAATGCAGCAATTCACTGAACTGATTGTCAGTGATGGTACCTACATTGAGGCTGACGGTATAGAGAACCTACTTGCTGATAAATTTAGCTCTAACTTTACCCCCCTCTCCCCTCCATCTGTCCTCAAGATATACTTTAAATGGGCTCACCTCCTGATATCAAACAAGAATGAGTGCTTTCAAAAGCTAAAAATATTTCATAGATGGGTCCTGAGGCTGAGAGTGAACAAAGTAAATGGGGAATAGCTACAGTCATTCCCATTCATAAAGGAGGACCTTTCACAGACCCAGGCAATTATACATCTAAACGTGTGGCCAGCATCATATGCAAAGCCATGAAAAGACATATCACGATATTAATCAATCAGGACATAGGGGACCTCCCAACACTGGACTCATTTCAGTTTGGATTCATCAAGAGCATGTTCATGCTTACTCAACCTGGTGGATTCTCCTTTTTGAAAAGGTCACTAAAGCAATGGATGAAGGAAATGGTAAACAACACATATCTGCTGGACAAAACTTTTGACACAATTCCCCACACAGGCATAGTAAAAAAGCTAAATAAACCAGGAATAAACTCCTTTGTCACCACTGGATTGCCAACTGGTTCATAGATAAGATGCAGACAATCAAAATATGGAAAGTTACCTCCAGAAAAAGACTAGTCACCCATGGAGTCACCTAGGGTTCTGTGCTGGGACATTTCCTGTTCAGCATCTACTTTTCTGAAGTAAAAGCCAGTACCAAACAGCTCTGGCAGACTAGGTTTGCAGATGACTGCAAGCTGGGAACAGTTATTGAATCCTCAAATGACTTAATCATCCTGCAGGAATGTTTATCTCAGATAAGTAGCTGGTGTCAAAATCATGGTCTGAAACAAAATGCCAATAAATGGATTGATGTATCCTTTGGGAATTCATCTAACCTAGGGAACTACCACATTAAAAATACTCCACAGAGAGTTGACCTAGTTGTACAAGATTTGGGAACTTATGTGGACAGTGACCTAAACTTTGACCTACGTGTCTCTTGTTGTAAGAAAGTCCTTCTATAGTTTGCAGCTTATAAATAAAGGGATTGTGTCTAGATCTATGGATGTCATTGTCCCCCCTTTACTCAGCTATCATTAGACTCTTCATTGAATATAATACCCCCTTTGGCATGTTTCTGTCCAGACACATGAAACAACTGGAATGCCCACAGAGATACCTTACTAAAAAGATACAAGGCTTAAACAGCATGTCCTACATGGACCAACTATAAGCCCTGTCAATGTACCTGTATCCTAAAGACTGCTAAGGACTGACGTGTCTGGCATAAAAGCCATCCTCCAACCTATTAGTGATGGTTTTCTTGCATATCAGCAAATCAAGTGGCTTCAGTAATGCTCGTTCAAAGGATCTAAACCTTTTCTGCAACATCAACAGAACAGTTTGGAGGGACAGGTATATTTCACAGAGGATACCACTGCTATTGAACAGACTCCCCAACTACATAAAACAAAGTTCACCCCCGTCCATTTTAAAATATAACTTAGAGCAATAGATGCAAAACAGAAAATTTACCCCAAGATTGCCGCCATACTGACGGACAAATGCAGCTCCTAAATGTTTTATGCAATGCATGGGTCCCCTCAAATTGTCTATGGTATGATCTCAGTTTTTCTTTTTAGAAGTAATATATAGTTATGGACCATAGGATGGGTAAAACCAGTCTATAACCAAATGGGATAGGTTATTTTTGAGCACAAAAAGGGAATTTGGCTAGGCTTAAAATGTCCCACAAGGTCAGTTAGCCTAGTACTTACCTACGAACCTATAATGTGTCCTACAGGACAGCACATTTTATTGTAGCTAAAATGAGTGATCAAATAAATAAGTAAGGACACAACACAAATGTCTTTTAAAACTCATTATGGTTATGAGTTTATGTATCCTCTTACTATATTCAGTTATAATATTCCACTATTTCTTCTTCTTTTTGTTCCTTTCACACTGATACAGTGCACTGTGTTCTCATTTCCATAACTAAGGTCAGTTGCCGCACACAATTTGCTTGTTGACATGCTACATATAATATCTATATGTATCAGAATGCTTTTTCTTGATTTACACACTGTAATTGATTTTGTGAAGTGATGGCAGTGGATTGTACATATTTTATGACAGCTAGTCACTATTGTATTACTTGAGTTAGTGATCCAAGCAGTCTGCACACGTTTTATTTGACGGTCAGTGGTTTATAATAACAATCCCGGGATTCTGCAAACTTCCGTGCAAGAATAGCTTATTCTTACATGGAACAGACGATTCCCATGTAGCATGGCAGTGCACCATGCATATTCATGAAGGTGTGCTGCTGTGCTGTAAAACGGATACGGTTCCATGTACGAGTGCAGGGGATGTGTCTGGGAGCATTGCTGTTACAATACACATGCCCCCTGCACACTAGATTGCCATACAGCAATTTAAATTGAGCAAGAATGCTCATAACACCCCAACCCATCAGAGTAAGAAATCTGGACAAAGCCATAAGGGATAATCATCCCTACAAAGCCACAAAGTGGATAGAATAACAGGTTTAGCATAAACATGAATATACGGCAGGGTACGAAGCACATAGTGCCCACTTCCCAGCCCGTCAGAGTAAGGAATCTGGACAAGGCAATAAGGGACAATCGTCCCTACAAAGCCATAACGTTGATAGAATAACAGGTTCAGCATTAGCATGGATATTCTGAAGGGTACGAAGTAAAAAACACAACAAATAATTTTTTTTCACATAGGCAGTAAAATGTAAGCGTAGCTGCATGGGTGTGCCCATTGCTTAGCTACCCTTAGCCCAGCTGAAACGGCAGGATAAGTTAAAAAGCAATAGACATCCAGCATAAACAAAAGTGCAATAGTATAATGGTTAGCGTGTATACCTTGCATGTTATCAGTCATGGTTTGAGTCTCACCAAAGCCATTTCTATTTTGTATACATAAACATTCAATTTTAATTTATTTGTTTATTTATGTAGGAAGTAACTTATTTTTCTCAAATAGAATAGCGTATTAGGCCCAGATGTGAGCTGTCAGTGTAATAAAGTAGTAAAACCCCCATATAAACACAAATGCCCCATACAGTACAGTCACACAAGAATAAATGTAATTACAGCACATTGGGGGATGTCAGGGAAAGTAAATAAATCGATATTATGTAATGAATGATGAATCAATCCCATACAGGTGGTAGTCCAATAAAATAAAACATAAGCAACGCTAAGCATTGCACAGCTATGCTGACTGGGAGTAAACACTGTGTACATATGAATACTAAGCAATAAGTAGCCCAGCTAAGTGGATTTGCCCATTGGCAAACAATGCTGAGCCTGCCCCTTTAAGCACTGCCAACCTTAGCTAAGCAGGTTTGCCTGGAGCTTAGCTTAGCTCAGCATTTTCAAAACCATCCAATCACAGCAAAGGGTGGGAAATTGGGTGTATTTAAACCCCACAGGCAGGAATACACCTCATAACTGGTTGTAGCTCTCCACTGTAGGGCATGTGCTTTCGGGCACAGTGCTGGGGCATACAGGAGTCCAAGGTCATGGTAGGACTCCTGGTAAAAAAACATGACTTAAGACTGCTGCAGAACCAGTACCAGGGCCCCCAATATAAAGCGGAAGCCTGGGAAAGTCTTGCCCATGATCTGATCAGTGCCACTGGTATCCTTCAGACTGGTGAGCAGGTCTGGCACCACTATGCTGACTTGAAACAGAGGAAGAGGGATATCTTGGAACAGTAAGTCCAAGAAGCAAGAGAGAGGGGGGAGATGTCCCAGCAGTGTGTAAGTATTCATAGCAATAACTGTTTACCAAAGTCCAGCCTGGGTATGTGATGGATAGGTATGCATAAATGTTTCTCTATTTTCATTACGGCTGAGAGGGCTGTGAACCAGGAAGTCCATGCCAGCAGGTTGCAAAGGCTGCGTTGCGAGGCTGGTGAGTAACAATCCTGCTTGTAGTAGTCATACCAAATAAATATAAAGGAGTAAAATTTCACCTGGCACTATAAAAATGTGTATGGTTTCCAGCGAATAAACTAGACAATATGACAGTAATAGTCCCATATACGTCATATTTAAATAAAACTGTAACTGCCTGGCAATAAAGTTCTAAATCCTGGACTGGTTGTGTTTACTCTGGTATTGTGTGGCACAAAATGTGGCATTCACGAAGATCTGATATCTGAATAGTAATGTGTTAACCACTGTTTCCCACACTGTGCTACATAAAAAATATGTCTAGGGATGTCTGTATAAGAATATTGTAATTACGAGGTCAGATTGTACAACCAAGAGAGACTTAAACAGAAAACATTGAAGAAAGAAACAGCAGTTTCTTAATAACTCACTCTGATGAAACACAGCTAGCTGTATTTTTAGCAGACACAGCCAAGGTTTGAATCCTGAGAGTGGTAGTAAGCTCTATGCATAATTTTAACTAGGATTTTGGGAATATGCGTAGAAACAGTCAGGTAGTGTTAACAAACATTCCCCCCACAGGTCTTCCAGGTAAGTGAAGTAGAAAGTAGCTATAAGACGGTTGAATTATACACTGTGTACAAACATACCACTGGCCAAACCAAGGCCATAGGGTATTGCTATAAAACATGTAGAGTAATGATTAGAGCAATGATCATTAAAGTTGTGAGTACTGCAAGGATGTGCAAGTTGTTAAGTGACATCTCTCCCCACCACCACCATATCTGCAACAATAATCTAAACACAAAAATCAGTGGGTATGTTTTACACCAAACCTATTGTTGGAACATATGTCCTATTGTTCAACAAATGTTGAAAAGTGTTTCTATTGATGTTCCATGTTGAAATACTATCATTGGTGGCCTGTTGCTATCAATGTAACCTGCATGCTGTTGT